>NW_015387079.1:341311-352323 GCF_001527695.2 Protobothrops mucrosquamatus
AAGCAACAAAGATGATTAGGGGACTGGAGGCTAAAGCATATAAGGAACGGTTGCTGGAATTGGGTATGTCTAGTTTAATGAAGAGAAGGATGAGGGGGGACATGATAGCAGTATTCCAATATCTCAGGGGCTGCCACAAAGAAGAGGGTGTCAAGCTATTTTCCAAGGTGCCTCAAGGCAGGACAAGAAGCAACGGGTGGAAACTAATCAAGGAGAGAAGCAACCTAGAACTAAGGAGAAACTTCCTGACAGTGAGAACAATTAACCAGTGGAACAACCTGCCTCCAGAAGCGGTGAATGCTCCAACACTGGAGGCTTTTAAGAAGAGACCGGACAGCCATTTGTCCGAAATGGTATAGGGATTCCTGCCTGAGCAGGGGGTTGGACTAGATGACCTCCAAGGTCCCTTCCAACTTTACTACTATTATTATTATTAAAATGTGTGGGATACGGCTAAAGCATATTTCAGAGGGTTGGCTATAACCTATACTGCTAAAAAGAATAAAGCAAAGAAACAACAACAGTTAAAGTTGAAGGAAGAATTCAGAAAATTAGAATCAGAATTACAAATAGACCCACAAAAGAAAATACTTAAGAAACAAATGGAGATAATAAAACACAAATTAAATCGAAGAGATGGAAATAATGGCTCAACAGATTAAAAGGGCTAAACAGAACTTTTTTGAAAATGCCAACAAACCGGGGAGATGGTTAGCATATAGATTGAAAAAAGAAAAAGAGAAAAAAACATAAATAAGCTGCAAGATTCAAAAGGTGAATTACAGTTTCAAAATGATACAATTAAAAAAAATATCAAAGACTATTATGAGATACTTTATAATGCAGAGGAAATTCCAAAAGAAAAAATACAGCAGTATTTAAAAAAAGCAGACCTACCAAAAATTTCAGAGAATATTCAAAATATAGTAAATGGAAAAATATCAATTATGGAGATTATAGAGGCTATAAAAAGGCAAAAAATGATGACTCCAGATCCAGATGGATTAACTGCAGAGGTTTATAAATCATTACAAGATATACTAAGTCCTATTTTGAAAGAACTGTGTAATGAAATACTTTCAGAGGCTAGAATACCAAATACATGGATTGAAGCCAATATTAACTTAATACCCAAAGAAGACTCTGATCTAATGCAAGTAAAAAACTATAATATCGCTATTAAATGTAGATTATAAAATTGTTGCCTCAATAGCAGAAAGACTAAAGAAATTTTTGACCAAATTTATACATACAGACCAAAATGGTTTTCTACCTAAAAGACAGATAAAAATAATTTAATAATGATTCTTGATGTGTTAGAGACTATGAAATTCATCCAGGGAAACAGATGGCTTTAATATTTCTTGATGCACAGAAAGCATTTGACAATGTAAACTGGCAATTTATGTTTCAGCAACTAGCGGAAATGGACTTTGGAGAAAACTTTATAAATGTAATTAAAACCATTTATTGTAAACAAAGAGCCAAAATAATTGTAAATTGAGATTTTACAGAAAACTTTAACATTAAAAAAGGCACAAGACAGGGATGCCCACTATCTCCATTATTATTTATACTAACACTGTAAGTGTTGAATAGAAACATCAGACAAGATATAGAAATTAAAGGACTGCAGATAAAAGATGAAAAATATAAACTACAACCATTTGCAGATGACTTGGTTTTTAGATTGGAAGATCCACTTGAAACAAGCACTAAACTTATGGAGAAAATAGAAAAATTTGGAGAAGTAGCAGAGCTGAAAATAAACAGAGAAAAGACTAAAGCGCTAACAAAACATCTAACAAAAACAAAAAAACCAACTAGCAAAAAAACCAATCTTCAAATAGTTAAAAAAGTTAAATACTTGGGAATTTATCTAACAGCAAGATCCATAACAATAAACGAAGATAATTATGTAAGATTGCTAAAACAAATAAAATTGGATCTGGAAAAATGGAAAAACTTACAACTTTCAATGCTGGGGAGAATAGCAACAGTGAAAATGAATATATTACCAAAAATACTCTTTCTATTTCAAACGATTCCTGTAAGACTGGGAAAAGTCTTTTTTGATGAACTGAATACAACAATACTGAAATTTATCTGGTAAGGAAAAAAAGCTAGAATTAGACTGAAAATGCTACAAGAAGCAAAAGAAAGTGGAGGATGTGGACTGCTGGACTGGATGTTATACTACCAAGCAACTATTTTAACAAGGCTTAAAGAATGGATAATGCTTAGAGACAAAAGACTATTATACCTAGAGGGGCATGACCTACAAATTGGTTGGCATGTCTTTCTGTGGTATGGGAAGAATAAAATTCATAGATACTTTCAAAACCACTTTATAAGAAATGCACTTCTTTTAGAATGGGGAAAAATAAAAGTGAAAATTTATATAAAGATACCTGGATGGCTTTCAACAATGGAAGCATTTGCTTAACCAAATTTAATTAATTACGACAAAGTTGTGACCTATAAAGATATTTTGGACAATGAAGGAAAATTGAAAGACAGACAAGATTTACAAGAAATTGATCTATCATGGTGGCTATATTTGCAAATCCAAATGAGATATGAAAAAGATGTTAAAACAATGGGATTTTATAAAGAACAGACAGAATTTGACCAGATACTGTTAAAAACAAATGAAAAGTTGATTAAGAAACTCTATAAATATCTGTTAAGCTTAAAGATGGAGGAAGAACAAGTAAAGGAAACAATGATAATATGGGCAAAGAACTTTGGATATAATATAGAATTAGAAAACTGGCAAAAGTTATGGGACAGAAATGTTAAATTAATGAAAGCAGGTACTTATTACCATATCTGGTGGACGTGCCCTAAAGCAAAAAGATTTTGGTTAAAAATACACTGATGATTGGAGAAAATGACTAAAAAACAAATAGACTTTAAGCCAGAATTATTTTTGTTAGGAATAATAGGAGCAAATTATGAGAAAGACTGTATATATTTAATTCTACACGTACTAACTGCAGCAAGAATTGTATTTGCCCAACATTGGAAAAATGAAAATTTACCAACTGAAGAATTAATTAAGAAAATTTTAGAGTGTGCAGAAATGGATAGATTGACTTTAAAGATAAAAGAGAAAGAAGACTCAGTGTATTTTAGAACATGGGATAATTTTTATCAATGGCTAGAAAAAAAAGTTAGAGAGAAAGGAATGTGATAAGTAATTTTGAATATATATTAGCAAGAAGAAGACCATTGAGCGATTAATTAACATATTGTTTATGATAATCAACTATTACTCATTGTTTTTTAAAACACACGAACCCAGACATTATGCTGTTTGCTAAATATTGAGAATGTTATTTGAAAAAACCCTAGCCTCAACCCCAACCCTAACCTTAACCCAAATCCCAAGGTTAAAATGGGTTAAAAGTAGGTTAAAATGCAAGGTTAAAAAGGGTTAAAAAGTTAAAATAAATAAAAATAAAATAAAATAAAATAAAAAACTTTTACTTTTGGAGGAGCTCTTACAGCCTTTCATGCCTGTCAACCATTTGGCTCCTCCCTAAGCCACTTGTATGTAAATGGAGTGCAAATCCCACCCCCTTTTAGCACTGATAACGTTAACCTCAAGTACAAGGACATTCCTCTGTGATTGAGGTTTTGCCCATGCCATGGAGAGGCTATTGAAACTATAAACCATGACTTCTTACATTGTCTGTTGTATGTATAACACGTTTATGGTTTATCATTCCACATCTACATAAAGTCCCCATTTATGTACCAGTTTTATTTTTAGATACATATGATTCTGTTACTTATTCTGTAGCTAAATTTTGCTATGTTCTACTTAAAGAGGTATGTAATTAACTGATATATCTAGTTGATTTGCTGAGTAACACCCCTATATATATGTAATCCATTATTGTATTATCAAGTTTTATTATGTACTGATCACTTAATGCAGTAAAGATTCTATTTTATGCAATTAGACAGAGGGCAATAATAGCAACATAAATCATCACTATCTTATATCTTGACCAGAGTTTTATAGTTACATATGATCCCTCAGCAGTTACTGACTTTAGTTATCGAAACTATTTATTCACATCTGAAATCTATATTTTATCAGATATTGTTATGTCATGCTATCAAGACCACATTTATTCTGAACTGGTTGTCTACAGACATTGATCTTTGATATTCAAAAGGTTATTATGAAACATATTCAGTACTGCATTCAATTGTTTAAAATTCCTGAGATACAATCCAAGGCTGAGGTATTACCATAGCACTTTCACACATGTTGTACTGGCAGAAAAAGCCCTACAGTTTTGCTTAAATCTGTTTTAGTTACTACAAATGTTTTCAAATGCAGTTTGAAGATTCTGTAATGTTTGTGAGCATAGTTAAAAACATAAACTGGAAACTCTCCACTTTGAGATTTCCCAGCACCAGCCTCAATTATTTCATCCCTATCTCCCAGAATTGTGAACCTCTCTAAAATGGAAATGTATGTGAACTAGAGCCTTGTGGCATGCTGACAATTTGGTTGCATAAAACCCCCTCAGCATAGTTTTGTCTTATATCTCAAAAAGTGAATATGTTGGATACTATGCATAAAGTAACTCTAAAGACATTTTTTAACTCCAAAGACATTTCTCACTTCTCGAATAGCTGACATGGCATAATAGCTGACATGGCATAATTAAAGACTGAATTAAGGCTGTGGCCAGCCCAGTGGGCATATGTAGCTATTGATTGCTACACTATAATTCTAGCTTAGACACCAGTACACAACCCATTCATATATCATATTCTCAATTCACTCAGCTCCATGATAGCCTTGGCATTGCAATTTTGACGATCCAATCCATCATCTTCAGTGATGCTTAAAATGGTATGAATCAAACCAGCCACTGATAGTACTTACACAGATTTGTGCTTTAATCTGGCAAGATAACTGTCTATAGGTGAGCAACAATAAAGAAACTACTCTGGCTTGGGCTAGAAGTCCTCCAAGGTCCCTTCCAGCTCTATTCTGATTGATTGCTTCTCTCCTTGATTAGTTTCCATCCATTTCCTTCCAAAGAAAAGGAAGTCACATATTGTCCCCTACCCTATTTGTGATCTAATCATGAGCAGCAAATCTATATATTTATGGTTTCACTTCATTTTCTAATTTTAAGTTCTTTTACTTAGTTCACTGAAATAGATCACTTTTAATGGTTCACTTAGCCGTGACTTCGAGCAAAGCAACAATTTTGTTTTTTGTCAGGGCCAAACAACCTAACAGTTCCATTATTGTATAATTGTAGGATTTAATCCCTTTAGACCAGGGGTTTTCAAAATTGGCTCTATTATGACTTGTGGACTTCAACTCCCAGAATTCCTCAGCCAGGCATGCTGGCTGAGGAATTCTGGGAGTTGAAGTCCACAGGTCATAAAAGGGCCAAGTTTGAAGACTGCTGCTTTAGACTATAGATAGTCCTCAACTTACAACCACAACTGAGCTCAACATTTATGTTGTTAAATGAGAAATTTGTTAAGTGAGCTTTGCCCCATTTTATGACTTTTCTTGCCATATTTGTTAAGTAAATCACTAAAGTTGTTAAATTAGTAACACGGTTATTAAGTGAATCTGGCTTCCCCATTATCTTTGCTTGCCAGAAGGTTGCAAAAAGTGATCACGTGACCCTGGGACACTGCAACCATCATAAATGTGAGTCAGTTGTCAAATATCCAAATGTAAATCACATGACTATGGGTATGCTGCAATGGTCATAAGTCACTTTTTTCAGTACTATTGTAACTTCAAATGGTCACTAAATGAACTGTTCTAAGTCGAGGACTACGTATATATGGGTTTGTTGCTTTTCATTCCTGTTCAGTTTTTCTCACCCTTCCCACATTCACTCTTTATTTTATTTATTGCTCTATTTTTTTCTTGTTTTTAAAGTTTTTATTTGTAATTACCCAGAGTTGATGGGAGTTAGGAGACATATAATTTAATTATTAACTGACTGATGGTATATTATCTTCACTTTCTACAGATACTTTGAGGTTCTTTCTATTTTTGGCCTCACAATGAAAAAAAATCAGAGAATATTCTATCTTGTGCACAATTACCTAGACCAGGGGTAGGCAACCTTGGCTATTTTATGACTCGTGGACTTCAACTTTCTTTCTACAGTGTCATCTGCAAATTTGATGAGTTCCCCTTCTATTCCCTCATTTAAGTCATTTATGAAGATATTGAAGAGTACTGGGCCTAAGATGGAACCTTGTGGACCCCCACTGCTTACTTCTCTCCATGTGGATGTAGTACCATTGAGCACTACTCATTGAGTACGGTTTCTTCAGCTAGCTACAGATCCATCTGGTGGTGGTGTTGTCTATTCCACCTTTTTCTAGCTTACTAAGGGGTAGGTTGAGATCTATTTTATCAAATGCCTTACTGAAATCTAAGTATACTACGTCCACAGCATTTCGCTGGTCTACTAGTTTGGTTTGGCATGATCTGTTTTTAAGAAACCTGTGCTGGCTACTGGTTATGACTTTGTTTGCTTCTAGTTGTTCGCAGATCTGTTTTTTGATTATCTTTTTAGGATCTTCCCAGGTATTGATGTTAAGCTGATTGGTCTGTAGTTTCCTGGGTCCATTTGTTTCCCTTTCTTGAAGATGGGGACCACATCAGGCTTTTCCAATTCTCAGGTACTTCCCTGGTGCTCCAGGATTTATGAAAGATATGGTGCAATGGTTCTGAGATAACACCTGCCAGCTTTTTCAGAACTCTGGGATGTAATCTGTCGGGTCCCGGTGATTTATATTCGTCAAGATCGGATAGGTGTTCTCTTACCATTTTTTTGCTTATTTTAATTTTTGTTTCTAGTATGTCTTTTGCAGTGTTTTTTTGGGTATGTTGAGCTATAGTTTCTTTTTGTGTGAAGACTGACACAAAGTATGAGTTAAACAGCTCTACCTGTTGCCTATTATTTCCTTGCCATCTTCTCTCTTTAGTGGACCTACAATTTCCTTGACTTTTTTCTTATTGTTAATATGTTGGAAGAAACTTTTTTTATTATCCTTGATTTCTGTTGCAAGTCTTTGTTTGTTCTGAGCCTTTGCTTTCCTGATTTCATCCTTGCATTTTGTGGGTGTCTGCTGATAATAGGCCTTAGTATTGAAGATGTTTTTGTTAGGAATAATAGGAGCTAACTACAAGAAGGAGAGCGGATATCTAATATTACATGTATTAACAGCAGCAAGAATTGTATTTGCCCAATATTGGAAAAATGAAAACTTTCCAACTGAAGAAGTACTAATCAAGAAAATTCTAGAGTGCACAGAAATGGATAAATTGACTTTAGAGATTAAAGAAAAAGAAAATTCAGTTTACTTTAGAACATGGGATAATTTTTATCAATGGCTAGAAAAATGAATCAGAGAGAAAGGAATGTGATATGTAATTTTGACCACATATTAGTAAGAAGAACGCCATGGAGTGATTAATACTGCTTATGATAATGAACCATATCTATTACTGTTATCTATTACTATATCTATACTGCTATTTAAATATACGTACCCAGACAATATGCGGTTTGCTAAATATTGAAAATATTACCTGGGAAAACCCTGACCCCAACCCCAACCTAAACCCTAATCCCAACCCTGACCCCATTCTATCCCTAACCCTATAAAAACTAATACAACTTTTTTTAAAAAAAACACACCTCTAGATAGAAACAATCCTTGGCTCCATTTGTTCAGAAAGGTATAGTTTTATTAGAGGTTAAGTGTATTGCAGTATTGCAAAGCCAAAACTGAAAATTGTGTGCCAAAATCCCTAAGTTCAACTTTTCCCTCCCTTAACTGCCTCCCATTTCCCACCCCTGTGTAACCAATCAAGTTCAGGCAGGATGTTTTTTGTAACGGTCAATCCAAACATAGTTTGGTATGCAGCACTCTCCTTCTTCCAACCAGGTGACCTTGAGGCAGCATCTGAAGGAGATACAGCACTTACTTTCATTTCCCCAAGTATTGCCGCCTTCATTCCCACTCCCCACACTTCATGGCATTCTGTCATGGCATAGCAGCGAAGCACAAGCAAATACAAGAAGGTAGCTGACAATAAGAACTCCCAGGCAGAATCTAGGCAGCCCAATTCTCCTACTTCCCAAACACCCATCAGAATACTATACCTCTCAACAAGCCAGAAGGGAATAGGCTGATCTGACCTTGGAAGGAAACTGATCTATAACAATGGGGATGCACCAAAGAAAGACTACACTGGGGCTCTTGTCTCCTTAACTTAATATGTTGTAGGAACCAAAAACAACCTTCCCTAGAATCAACAGGATAGATTGATTCTGCTCAGAGGACATGGTCCTAAAATGAACTGGGACCTCAAGCTATGTAAGAGTTTGCAGATGAGCACTAATGCACAGCCAACAAACTTGGTGTTATTCTGCTATTGCAGCTTTCATCCACTAGCTGGGAGGCAACTGAATTGTTTCACTAATTAGTTTCTGGCTTATTTTAAAAGGTAGCCCAAGAGTAGCAACTTATAATAGCCTAACTTAGAAGTTACGGAGGGTTAAGCTGCCATTAGATTCAGATTTGCCATATCAAAAGCTAAAAACTAAATAAAATTTTGATCTTATAATGATATAAACCAACTATGGAGTCAGATAAAACTGGAATATTGAAACATTTACAATAGGATTTGGAACAGGGCACTAGAGGGGACTAAATATTTGAGGTAAAGGAAAGATAGATGGTGTAAAACATTCTAACAAAAATGCTGAAGGATACTTTTGAAGAGCTGAATTAGAAAATAGCCACAATATCAACAATGTCAGTAATGATGTCTGCTTCTATGTTTAGATTATGTCCAAAGGTTATTATTGAAGAAATGTCAGATAACAAATTTTATCTGACAAAATACAGTTGGTATTGAAAGGGGATTACAACAGGCAGATCAAGATAATGATTTAGAAAAGGATGTTTCGCTGGCTCTATAAAATAAACTGGTTGAGGTTTTAAAATTTAAAAGGAAAATATAAATGACAAACCAAAAGATTGACCTGGATATTTTTTTTCTTGCCCTATTGGATTTATAAGAGGGACTTCTTACAGTCTCGAAGAACTTTGTACAATGAGACAAAGAAGAAATGAAGACAAATCAAACCTTACTGCAATATTTATTCAAACTAAAGATTAAGACTATTAGAAGCAAGATCAAAATTAAACTAATATCTGTTGTTACTTCTGGTTCCCCTTTATAGATGTTCAACTGATGCCAGGTCTGAAGAGATGATGTTTTATGGATTTGTTTAGTGATAAGAGATTAGATATGGAACGAAGAGATAAATATCTGCAACTTTAGAGAGGGTGAAGGATTACTAAATTTGTTTATACATTTTGTGATGGTCGGAATATTTCTTTGCACCTTTTTCTTCTCTCCATTCCCCTTTCTTTCTTTAAATTTAATTAGCATTAAATTTACTATTACTAAAGAATTGGGAGTTCTTACATCATATTCACCTGACTTTCCCAGCTGCTCGGGTAGTGTCTATATTTGATCAGGCCCATGTGGTTTTTGGCTTCGTCCTTCCTGAACTGACATTCTACAGGCTCAGCTGGAGCAGCTTCTTCAGAATCAGATTCAGACTTAGAATCTGAGTCCTGAGCCTAGACCATGACATTATTCTTCCTCATCACCCTCAAATTAATGTGATTAGGCTGCCATTTCAGAGGATCATGGAGGAAACAGATTATCTGGACTCATTTCAGTTTGATTTCAGATAGAGGCCTAGTTTAGAAACAGCACTGATCACTTGGGGGGGGGGGAGTGCTATCAGTGTCTTGTTCCACTGACTGGAGGCTATGAGAGTCTGGATGGGAAAGAATGGACTCAGGATCAATGTTTACAAGATTGAGTAGTTGTAGGTATTTGTCTCTTCTTTTGCCACAACTTTGAGAACTTTCCATCTTTAGTCTTGGATAAAGTAGCAATTCTCCACACAAACGTGGTACACACTCAAAGGGTGTGTGTGTTGACAGTTCCTGCTCAAAGAGCAAGTGGCAGCTACGGCCAAGAGATTGTTTACACAGATTCATCAATTACTCATGCGTTGGTCACCTCACAAATGCAATACATCCAACATAGGGCTCTCCTTGAAGCTGTAACTATTACAAACATCAGTAGATATGGGCGATAATGGGTATGTCTCAGTATACCAGGGAATTTACAAGTGCTTCTCTGTTGTGTGCCAGTTAGATTCTAAATGAAATTTAAGGCACTGGGCCCAGCAATTTGAGGAACCACCAATAGTATCTCCAGTAGGTACTGCTTGTGCTGCAGTTCTTTTCAATTGTAGCATTACCCCCTCAGAGGCCACCAAAGCCCAGGCCCTCCCAGCCCTGCTCCCCTCCATTGCGCTCCACAGCTGTGCTCTCAAGGTGCTAGTGAAGTCTTTTCTAGCAGAAGCTCAGGCGAAGTGAGGAGGTGGCAGACTCTCACTGTCAAAAGGGGGGGGGCTTTCAAGAACAAAGATGACCAGCCCCTAGCCCCCATAGTCAATGCGTGACAGTGTTTAACAGCCCCAGGCAGTCATAGCAGCAATAGTCAATGATTTCACAGCGACCGTTTGGAAACAAGTGGGGTGGGGAAAAACCCGGCTCCAGGCAGCGATAGGAACACGAACAAAGGTAGTCAGTATTCTGCAGTAACAGCTTGCCCTACAAGGGCAACTCCCCACAATGTCTATAACTTGTACAAGTAACAATAATCAAAGTTCAAATGGCCGCTAGTCTCCAAATCAGTAACTGTTGTGTTCTTTTGTATTCCCCCCCCTTAATCCCCTATGCGCATCCTGATCACCCATTAAGGGTGATTGCCCTTCTCCATCTGCATACAGTTTCATGCCCGTTGCTGGTTGGCTAACTAGCAACAGGGTCTTACCAGCCAATGGAATTGTGTGATTACAAGCCAGGGGAATCCCATAAAAGAGGGCTCCCCTGGCCCA
>NW_015387079.1:355754-356973 GCF_001527695.2 Protobothrops mucrosquamatus
TTTAACATCCATCGCTTGAAACATCTCAGTCATTTGTTTAGTAATTACAGACATCAAGTCCTGCAACTCTCTACCAGAGGGCGGTGGAGGTGAAAAAGATAGCGGGGGTGGCGGGTGGGAGATTTTAGAAGTTAATTGGGGTGGCTGGAACATCAAAGATGTAGTTGATTTTAAAGTTGAAGGCACGATTTTTCTCAGAACCATATTAGCAGTAGATTTCCAATTATAAAAGAGTCTTATAAGCAATTCAGCCAGAACAAATAATACGCAGATTAAAAGTAACAAAAGTTCCAAACCGGAAATCACTTTCACTTCTTGCTGAAAAGTATCACTCCATCGCCATTTTAAGTTCACTTTCCCTCAATCCACCTCAAGTATAGGGAAGAACATATTATCCAAGTTAGAGCAAAGTTCAAAATAAAAAACAAACTTCCAGGGTCGGTTCGTCTGCTTACAAAAAAAAACCTCACAGTTCAATTTAAGTTGCAGCAGTGGCGGCGGCTTCTAGCTTCGCTGAAGCGAAGGCATCCTGAATCGCGGAGAAGCCTCGGGGCTCCGGAGGAGTTCTCACCTACATCGTCCACATGGGACGACTCGGGAACTCAACTCCTACCCCGGGCAGCTCACCTATCCCCTTATGCCCAGGGGAAGGGTACAAGCCGTTTGACAGCTGATGCTAGCTGTCAGAACGGTTTTTACGCTGAAACAGGCGGGAGGCAGCAAACAGCTGCGTCCGACGAGGTCGCCTGCCACCGGAAGTCCTGAATTTTTGGGATTCTTGATCGATGGCCAGGGCATCCATCCCACAGATGAAAAAATAAAAGCCATAAAGCAAGCACCCACACCAAAAAATAAAACAGACTTGCAGGCGTTTTTGGGACTCTTAAACTTCTATGCTGTCTTTTTAAAAGAGAAGGCAACAGTAGCGGAGCCGCTCCACCGACTTTTGGGAAAGGCAACCACGTGGACCTGGGGCCAGAGGGAAGCACGAGCTTTCGCAGCTGTTAAGGACCTGCTCATGTCATCCAGCGTCCTAATTCAGCACTCGGACACCCTCCCGCTCCAACTCACGTGCGACGCATTGCCTTTTGGCATCGGAGCCGTCCTCAGCCACGTTCTACCCAACGGCAGAGAGGCACCGATAGCCTACTATTCCAAGACTATGTCCCCAGCTGAGCGAAACTACAGCCAGCTGGACAAAGAGGCCCTCGCCATCGTG
>NW_015387079.1:360397-375559 GCF_001527695.2 Protobothrops mucrosquamatus
CTCCGACGCCGCGTCCCTCGGACAGGCCCGGCCTTGGCCCCAGGGAGGCATCCCCCATGCCCCCCCCAACCCTCCCCGTACCCCCTAAAAATTTCTTAAAACATCCCGCTAGGAAAGCTCTCAACTTCCTCCTCTTCAGATCTCCCTTTGCTACGCACCTCTGGGGGCTCCATACCCTGTCATTGAGGACGGCCCTCGAGATTATACTGGGCCATACCTGCGCGAGGGGGGAATCGCGCAGGGCCAGCAGTTCCGACCTGGAGTAGACTCTAAACATGGACACAAGGTCCCACAACAGAAAAATACACGGGGGGGGGAAACAAGTCCCTTTGATGATCAGTTCCCATTTTGAGACCTGGGATAGGAGAGATGACCAGCCGCTAGAATCGAATCCACGGCCGGGCTCTTCGGGCCGGATCCGCCACCGGGCCGCTGGGCTGCCGAACCACGGCCTCCACCCTCACCGGGTCCACCGGAGCAGTTCTTTCACCGGGCCGGATTCAGAGCCGGGTCCAGGCTGCCGGGCCGCGTCCTCCATCTCTCACCGGGCCCGCTGCCCGCAGGCCGAGCCGCCTGCCGAGTCCGAGGCCGCCGCGGCCTCCGAATCCAGGTCCGTCGCGGCCTCCGCTGTCATCGAGGCCGCGAACCAGGTCCGGAGCAGTTCTTCCGCCAGACCGGATCCAGGGCCGGGTCCAGGCTACCGGGCCGCGACCTCCATCTCTCGCCGGGCCCGCTGCCCGCAGGCCGAACCGCCTGCCGAGTCCGAGGCCGCCGCGGCCTCCGAATCCAGGTCCGTCGCGGCCTCCGCTGTCATCGAGGCCGCGAGCCAGGTCCGGAGCAGTTTCGCCGGACCGGATCCAGGGTCAGGTCCAGGCTGCCGGGCCGCGGCCTCCATCGCCGGGCCCGCTGCCCACAGGCCGGACCGCCTGCCGAATCCGAGTCCGAGGCCTGCCGAGTCCGCCGCAGCCTCCGGATCCAAGCCCGTCGCGGCCTCCGCTATCATCGAGGCCGCGGGCCGAATCCGGGCCAGGTCTTCCACCGGGCCGGATCCAGGGCCGAATCCAGGCCAGATCTTCCGCCGGGCCCTTCGTCCCCTCGATATCCTCGCCGGGCCGAGTCCTCCGTTCAGCGACATCACCCAGCCAAAGACTGGGGAGTCACACGGCAGGCCCCTGGTAACCAGCGAGTTAAGCTCTTCAAATTAGGGTCGAGGCGAAGCCCTCGACCCTCAGGAGGCCTCCCATTTCTGTTGCGGACTTCGCTCCATCACGGAGCCACCCCGGGTAGGTCCGCCATTACCGGAAGAGAGCAGCTTGGTTCCACCCCCCCCTCTTGAATCGTAACTCTTGGAGCTGCATTCCAGACTCCAATCAGGAAAGGAAACTAAAGCAAAATAGAAAGGACAACTATAGTTGTTCCTGGAGAAATTATTAAATGGAACTGAACTTAATAGGAATCCAACAGAGAAGGTTAGGGAGGATAGAAGAAAATGAAACGAAAGACAACGAAACACAGAAAGAGAAGCTGATCCCAGCCTCACTTTAAGGTTAAGAGGGGAAGGAGGGGGGTTGAAATAAACAGCAATCTGACCCCAATGCTGAGCCCAGCACTGATCAGAAAACTATTTAAAGTCAAGGAAAGATGGAAAATCCACCAATGGAGACTATACCTGCCTAAGAGCCAAACTTGCACGTCTGTTCATGGGCAAGATCAAGTCAAGACTGGGACCTTCTAGCCCAGGAGAGGCGTGGCAACTTTGGCTGACTTGATCTGATTGGGCAGGAACACAGTCTAAACCCATTGGTGGATTCTCCATCTCCAGTGCTGGAGAATATTATGCTCATTCCACATTTACAAGTCCACTGCAGTCTGCCCAGGTTGTGTTTCAATACCAACAATGATACCTCAATGTAGCCAACTGACTATGATTCACCTCTGAATCTCATTGTCTACTGAAGCTATTCCAAAGCTCTGAAAACTTTCTGAGACCAGGCTCTAAAGTGTCATACAGGTGTTGCAAATGACATGACAGTTTTCACAATGGAAAAAATGTGGTTGGGACCTGCTTCTACTGGGTGATGAAACCACTTTCAAAGACATTATGTAACAATACTTCATGTCATGCTCAGATTACTTCCCTGAGATATACCTAGATTGTATCATTTAAAGAGGCAGCATTCTTGCTTCCTATATATAAAGTTTAGTACAGGTTAATATCTTCCTGACCTATTCAGAGTGTTTACACAACCAGAAAAGCAAGCTGAGTTGACCAGAAGAGATGCAGAAAACACAAGATGATAACTACTACATAGTTTATTTGCAACATACGAGTTCTGAGTAAGAAATCAAAAAGATTTTAAAAGCTGTGTGTAGTACAGTACAATATGTTTTAACATTTTATTTGACTGCAGATATAATATAATTGAGAAAATCTGTTGGTTGATATATGCTGAATACAGTCTAACATTACCAGCAACACTTTGATTTTGAAATGCTGCTGCAAAATGAAACACCTTGAGGCTGGATTCCATGTTTTCCGTTCAAAGCCCTTGATTCAAAATAGCTTGGATAACAATAGTCAGAAAAAAAAATATTGTTCCAGAATTACAAATATGTAACAATTTTTGCTTTGTGCTTTGGAGGTGTTGAAACAAAAATCATCAGGTCCAGTCCAAGCCAGGAGTAAACAAAATGGAGGCTAAGATGCTGTAAATAAAATGGAGGCTGTTTGGAAAGGTTTGTTTATTGAAGAGCAGAATAGCAACAGCATGCAGTTCTGGGACAGCTGACAAAATGGAGTTGGGAGTGGGTGGGTTTTTATACCTTCTTTGGGCTTTGTATTTGAGGTTGTTCCTGTTCCTGTGCAATGTACTTTGACCTGAGCTTGAGTCTGCCCTTTTGATATTCTAATGGTGGTGGGTTAATCCTATTATGTCCTAAAGGTCATATTCCTGTCCTTGAAGTCTTTGTTTTTTCTAATCACTTCAGCTCCAGCCTTCCTGCCCCATTTCCCTGAATGAATTACCAAATCTGCACTTCTAAAAGCTGGTTTCTGCTTTGGGCAGGGAGACTGGGGGCTGATTTCTGGGGGCTGGTTTCTGCCCTTTTAATATTCCCCAAAATATTTCCTTCTCTAGGAGGGTGGGTGGATGCTGACTTCCAATAGAGGAAAAGATACAGGATATTATTTTGTGTGAGTGACTGCTCCTTAAAGAAAATAACGATATCAATATGACTATACATGCCTAAATGATCTACTCATCAAAATGTTACAAGTAATAATAACAAAAGTGACATGGTTTAAAAGCTTTAAATGATTTAGTTATGTTGTCTCCCTGGAGCAAAAATCAAAGATATGGCTGAGAACCTAAACAAAATAATTAGGCCTACTGATTACTACCCTTTCCTCCTCCTCCACATTGGGATGAATGACACAACAAAGAACCTGAGTACAATAGTGAGAGACTACAAACAACTAGGCAATAAAGTTAAGAAACTAGGAGCACAAGTAGTGTTCTCATCAGTTCTCCCAACAAAAGGCCAACACTCATTGAGGGGAAAAAGAATTCTAGAAAGAAACCATTGGCTAAAGGGTTGGTATCACCAAGAAAACTTTGGTTTCCTGGATCATGGACTGCATTTCCTATCCGAAGGACTCTTGACAAGGGATGGGCTACACCTCATGAAAACAGGGGAAAACGTACTCAGAAAAAGACTGGCCCAACTCATCAGGAGGGCTTTAAACTAAAACTGAGGGGGGAGGGTAACCAATCTTTAGAATCTCTAGTACCCAAAATCACTCATAAATCCCAAGAAAACAAATCATACAATGAGGTAGGCAGAGACGAGAAAAAAGAAAAACTCAAACAACAATCAGGAGATGCAGGAAACATGCTCACGAACAGGCATAAAAGTCTTAAATGTTTTTATATAAATACTCAAAGCTTGGGGAACAAACAGGGCGAACTAGAAGCAATAGTACACAAGGGAGGGTACGACATAGTTGGCATTACAGAAACCTGGTGGGACAAAACCCATGAATGGAATGGATTGATGGATGGATTCAAATTGTTCAAAAGAAACAGGTCTACAAAAAGAGGAGGGGGAGTTGCACTATATGTAAGAGAACACTACATATCTACAGAAATGCATATGATCCAACATAAAATCTCTCCAGAATGTATATGAGTCAATATAAAAGAGAAAAAAGTGACATTACCATAGGTGTATATTACAGGCCACACAACCAATCAGAAGAAATAGATGAATTCTTTGCCAACCAGTTAACAAATGTATGTAGGAAGCACACCACAGTAGTAATGGGAGATTTCAACTATCCAGATATCAACTGGGAGACAAACTCTGCAGTAAGTGGGAGATCAAACAGATTCCTAACCAACCTAGCTGACACCTTTGTCATCCAAAAGGTGGAGGAGGGAACTAAACATAAGGCCATACAGGACTTAATTCTAACTAATAGAGAAGAAGCGATAGAGCGAGTTGAAGTTGCCGGAACCTTGGGAGAAAGTGATCACATCATACTGGAATTTAATATAATGCAAACATTAGCAACAGAATGCAAACATTAGCAACAGAAAACAATCCAACCAATGTCTTGAACTTCAAAAGAGCTGACTTTAACAAACTCAGAGAGAACCTAGGAAATATACCATGGATGAAAATCCTAAAGGAGAACCCAACCTAAGAAGTGTGGGAAACTCTGAAAAATGCAATCATAAAAGCCGAGACCAGCACAATACCACTGAAAAAGAAAAACAAGAAATTCAAGAAGAAACCAGCATGGCTGCACAAAGATCTCTCTGACAAACTGAAAGACAAAAAGGACAAATACAAAAAATGAAAAGAGGGGCACATAACTAAGGCCTATTATCAGTAGACCACAAGAACATGCAAAGATGAAGACAGAAAAGCAAAGGCTCAGAACGAACAAAGACTTGCAACAGAAATCATGGATAATAAAAAAAGTTTCTTCCAACATATTAACAACAAGAAAAAAGTTAAGGAACCTGTAGGTCCACTAAAGAGAGAAGATGGCAAGGAAATAACAGGCAACAGAAAAAGCAAAACTGCTTAACTCATACTTTGCATCAGTCTTCACACAAAAAGAAACTATAGCCCAACACACCAAAAAAACCACTGCAAAAGACTGGAAACAAAAATTAAAATAAGGTAAGGGAACACCTATCCGACCTTGACAAATATAAATCACCGGGGCCTGATAGATTACATCCCAGAGTTCTGAAAGAGCTGGCAGATTTAATTTATAATAATACTTTTTCCAAACTCTCAAAAGTGCACTTTTTATAATATGAGACTTAAAAACTTGATCAACCTTCTTATCAAAAAATAAATAAGCATGCCATCCATAAAATAGATCCCAACCTTCAAGAATCAGTATGTCTCTATTAGTTAAATTAATCCAATCACCAATCCAAGTTAGAACCACCACATTATAATATAATTTTAAATTTGGGGCTTTAAGTCCCCCTCTTTCCCGTGCATCTTGCATAATTTTAAATTTAACCCTCGGCTTTTTCCCCTGCCAGATAAATCTATTAATACCTCTTTGCCATTCATCCAAATTTGAATCCTTTTTTAAAATAGGTATCATTTGAAGCAAAAAGAGGAATTTAGGAAGAATATTCATTTTAACCACTGAAATTCTCCCTAACAAAGATAATTGTAACTTTTTCCACTCCTCTAAATCCTTTTGAATTTTTACCCATAATTTATCATAATTATTTTTATACAGTTTGACATTAGAGGCTGTAATATAAACGCCCAAATATTTCACCTTTTTCATTATTTCAAAACCAGTTGAGTTACTTAAAGTCTCTTTATCTTTCGTTGACATATTTTTAACTAATATTTTAGTCTTATTATTATTTACTTTAAATCCAGAAACTTTCCCATACTGAGTCAAAATCTGTGTCAGATTTCTTGCTGAGTCAATCGGTTGAGATAGAGTGAAAACCAGATCATCAGCAAATGCTCTAAGCTTATAGTCATTCTTGTCCAAAGTTATTCCTTTTATAACCAATGATTCTCGAACCTTGATTAATAAAATCTCCAAAGTCAAAACAAATAATAGAGGTGATAGTGGACATCCTTGTCTCGTACCTTTCTCAATTTTAAATGAGTCTGTCAATCCTCCATTTACTACCACTTATGCTGATTGTAATTGGTAAATACCCTTTAACGCTGACAGAAATCTGTCCCCAAAATTCATTCTCTCCACCACTTGTAACAAAAATTGCCAGTCCAATTTATCAAACGCCTTTTCAGCATCCAGAAATATAAAAGCCGCTGGAATTTGATTATTTTTGTCCAAATATTCAAGCAGGTTTACAATTTGTCTAACATTATTCTTCATGTATCTGCCAGTTATAAATCCAGATTGGTCCACATGTATAATCCGTTTCAATACTTGCATTAATCTATTACCTAAAATTTTTGCAAAAATCTTATAATCCGTATTCAATAAAGATATTGGCCTATAACTTTTGGGCTGAGTCAAATCTTGATTCTCCTTCGGTATAAGTGATATAAATGGAGACCTCCACGATGGTGGTACATCTAATCCAGACAATATACTATTAAAAAGACATCTCAAAGGTTCTAACATTTCTTCCGATAACATTTTATAATATATTGCAGTTAACCCATCTGTCCCAGGAACCTTGCCAACCTTTAATTGTTTAATTGCTTCTATAATCTCATCCAACGCAATCGGACAATTCATCATTCCTTGTTGTTCATCTGAAAGTCTAAAAAAATTTGCTTGTTGCAAATACCTATCTATTTCAAAAGATTGTATATTCTCCGAGGCATATAATTTTGAAAAATATTCCAGAAAGGCCTTTTTAATCAAATCTTGTTGAAAAACTTCTTTACCTTTATAATTTATTTTCTCTATAANTCTTTGTTTTTGTTTCTTTTGCAATTGGTAAGCCAACCACCTTCCAGGTTTATCTGCATTACAAAATGTGTTATATTTCATATATCTCAAGTTCACTGCAGTCTGATCAGCCAGTAACATCTTAAATTGTTCCTTCAACAAGGAACAATTGTTCCTTGCAATAGATACCTTTAAATTATTATCCATTGGATTTAAGGAGAAAGCTTTTTCTTTTATTTTTATCTCTTGCTCCAAATCCCTATACTTTTGTAACTGCTTTCGCCTATGAGCTGTATTCATTGAAATTAGAGCACCTCTCATAAAAGCCTTACTAGCATCCCACACCATTGACATAGAAGTGCCCTTATTCATGTTCAGCGTAAAAAAGTCTTTTAAATAATCTTTAAGTATCTGCACGTTAGATTCATGTTTTAATACATTTTCATTCAGTCTCCAAGTCCTTTTACTTCCTCCTTCAGTTGAGAGTTCCATCTACACAGGGCTATGATCTGATAAAATCCTAGAAAAAATCTTCACTTTCTTAACCCTGGGGAGTAAATCATTAGTAATCAAAATGAAGTCAATTCTAGAATGAGAATGATGTTTATCTGAAAAATAGGTGAAATCACTTTCTCCTATATTCCAATCTCGCCAAATGTCTCTTAACTCCAAATCCTCTTGTAATGCAAAAAAACTTTTAGGCAGTTTAACTTGAGTCGACACTTTAGAATAAGTATTTTTATCTTTCTTAGGATCTATAACACCATTCCAGTCTCCCATCATAATGACAGATTTATAATCCAATTGAGTTATCTTTTGATGTAAAAGTTTATAACATTGTTTCTGCTGCTGATATTGATTAGGTGCATATAAGCCAACAATAAGGGATTTTTTACCATTCAATAAAAGTTCAACAAACACAAATCTTCCTTCTTTATCAAAGTCAGTTAGTTTTGGCAATAATTCTTTATTAGCATAAAGAACTAAACCAGCTTTTTTCCTTGGTGCCGGGGCAATAAAATGGAGTCCCAGTCTAGAATTAATCAGATACTTTTGATCTTTTGACGTAATATGCGTTTCTTGCAAGCATATAATATCATTTTTATGTTGTTTCAAATAATGAAATATTTTCTTCCTTTTTTGTGGTGAGTTCAAGCCATTAACATTCAATGTCATCAACTTAGCCATCTTTTGGCTTTTGAAGCTTCTGGAGCATTCCTTGTATATCTGAGATAACAGATCTCTTCGATCTTGCCCCTCCCACTGGCTCTGAGGTAGACGAATATGTTTGAGGTGCAGATTCTTTTGGTTGTTTTCTTTCCCTATGTCTATGAGCTGCACGTGTCATTCTTTGCTCCTTTGAATCATCTTTTACATCCATCAATTGCAAGCTCTGATGATCTCCTGCAGATAAGGATGTAGCTCCAGGCAATTCAACGAATAGTTGTTCCACTACATCTTCCATTCCTTTAGCTCGTGATGCAGAAGGTGAATCAGCTTTCAGGACTGTTAAATAAAATTATTTAGCCTTTTGAACTGTATTAAGCCTGTGACGGATCCCAGCAAAATTCACAATCATCCCAACAGGTATATCCCATCTAAAAGGCAACTGCCGCTTTTTTAACTCCTGAGCCAAAAAAGCAAATTCCTTCCTTTTTCTTAAAATTTTTGAAGGTATTTCCTTTAGTAGTATAACATCTTGGGCAGCAATCTGAAATCTCTGTTGATAAAAAGCTTGTATAATCTCATTACGACGTGTTTTTCTAGAAAAGTAAACAACATCTCTGGGTAGTTTCCTCTGACATGCAACCCATGAATTTACTCTATAGGCTTTTTCAATTTCTCCAAAAATAATTTCAGGATCGCACTCAAAAACCAGAGCCAGAGCAGCTGCTATTTCCTCCTTCAGTTTCTCCTGTAGATCTTCTTTTAAGCCTCTAATTCTTATAGCATACTCCATTTCTCTATATTGTGACATTGCAATATCATTTTGAGCAATTTCCACACCTTCTTCTACTTTTTCCAGTCTGTCCTCCACTCCTTCCATTTTCTCCACCACTTCATCCACCTGTCCCTCTATACGTTCTACATGAACTGCAAAGCCTTGAAAAATTTGTGACATGTTCTCGCACAATTCATCATGTTTTTTGCTAAGAAGCTCTTCTGTTTCCATTCTCATTTGCTGTACTATTTGCTTGGAAACTTGTGCCAAAGATTCCTGTAAATCTTTAAGAGTAATAGAGGGGGGGGCGAAGTGGAGGAGTTTTAGGTTTCTGTTGTGTAATTTGCACAACTGGGGAAGAAATAGCTGTTTTAGGTACTGCAGAAGTTCCAGTACGTTTAGAAGCCATTCTGAAAACACTCTGAGAATAAGCCAAAACAAGAGAAAGCAGCAGCTATTTAACCAAACTTTCCTTGAATTTAAAAGAGTCTTTTCAAAGTATCAATCCACAACAGCAAGTGTTTAGCCAAACTTTTCTTAAATTCAAAAAAGTTCAAAATGGTCTTTACAATGTATCAATCCACAACCGGAAGAGAAGTGAAAGTTTTCCTTTGAAACAAAGAAACGGCTTGCCCGCAGCCATTTTCTTCTCAAATGAATTATAACAATTGAGAAGAATGTCTTTAAATCTTCTGAGTTAAAGTCTTTTTGTCAATCAAAGTCCAATTTTCCTGGTCAGTTCTGTCTGTTGATAAGTTTACTCACGATTAAAAATCTGAATAAATATCAGAGGTGGAGACGATGTCTGGCTTCACTGCAAACGAAGACATCCCGAGCTGCGGAGAAAGCTCTGAGCTCCGGAGGAGTTCTCACCTTCGTCCCCCTGGAAAGCTCTTAGGGGGGACTAGGGAACTCTACTCCTACTCAGAGTAAAACTCGCCCTCTCTCCTTCTACCGAAGAGAAAGCTCAAGCCGCCAAACAGCTGATGTGCGCTGTTTCGGCGGCTTTAACGCAGTCCCGGACGGGAGGCTTGTAAAAAGCCTCCATCGGCCGTCATGTTTCTATTCTGTTTTTTATGGCACTATTTTTGATAGGTTGGTCTGTTTTTTTCCCTTTGTGTAAAGACAGATGCAAAAAACGAGTTAAATAATTCTGCTTTCTCCCTATTGCTTGTCACCTTCTTGCCACTTTCCCCCACTATTGGACCAATGATTTCCTTCATTTTTTTCTTGTTTTTTACATGTTGAAAGAAGCTTTTTTTTGTTATTTTTGACTTTTGTCGCAAGCTTTAGTTCATTACGAGCCTTAGCTTTCCTCACTTCATCTTTGCAGGCTCGGGCTATTTGCTGATATTCTGCCTTAGTTATGTGCCCCTCTTTCCACTTTCTATACTTGTCCTTTTTATCTTTCAATTTATCAGAGAGTTCTTTATGCAGCCCATACTGGTTTCTTTTGAGAGATGTTATTTTTCTTCTTCGTTGGTATTGTGCTAGACTGGGCTTTTATTATCTCACTTTTCAAAATTTCCCAAGCTTCTTGAGTTGTTTTCCCCTTGAGTATTCTCATCCATGGAATCCTTCCCAAGCCCTCTCTAAGTTTATTGAAATTAGCCCTCTTAAAGTCCAAGACTCTAGTTTGACTGTGTTCTATTGCTTGTGCTTCCATAATGTTGAATTCCAATATTGCATGATCACTACCTCCCAAGGTTCCTGTGGCTTCAACACCTTCTATCATTTCATCTCTGTTAGTGAGGATTAGATCCCAAATGGCTAATCCCCTAGTTCCCTTCTCTACTTTTTGGGAGACAAAGTTGTCTGCTAGGTTTGTCAGGAATCTGTTTGATCTTCCACTTGGTGCAGAGTTTGTCTCCCAGCTGATGTCAGGGTAGTTAAAGTCCCCCATTACTATTGTGATGTGCCTCCTACATATCTTAGTTAGCTGACTAGCAAAAAGTTCATCTATTTCCTCTGTTTGGTTGGGCCTGTAGTATATACCTATGGCAATGTCATTCCCCCCCTTTTATATTGACCCAAATGCATTCAAGACAATTTTCATCGTTGTTGTGCTCTATTTCTGTAGAGATGTAGTTATTTCTTATATAGAGAGCAACTCCACCTCCTCTTTTATTTGGTCTGTTTCTTTTAAATAATTTAAATCCTTCTAGCTGTGTGTTCCATTTGTGAGTTTCATCCCACCATGTTTCTGTAATGGCAACAATATCATATCTGCCCTCATTAACCTGAATTTCTAGTTCATCCTGTTTGCCGTTCATACTCTGTGCATTGGTGTATAGATATTTGAGTCCTTTATGACTGACCCTGTGTTTACTTTCTACATAACCTGTGTGGTGCCTAAGTTCTTCTATTGTCTTATCACCTATTTGGTTAGTGCACTTTGTGTGGCACTTGTTATTAAAAGCTTGATTTTGCTTGACAGCAAGGTTGATATTCTTGTCCACACACACATCTATGTTACATGCACTGATAGCCCTATAGTTTTTAGATTGCCGGGGACAGGGATGTTCTGTATCAATTAACTCACTGTCCCCGCTGTTTAGTTTAAATATTCCTCCAGAAAATCTGTGAATTTATAGCCGAGTAACTCAGTCCCTTTCTTTGATGGATGCAAACCATCTCTTTTGTACATTTTTTCATTGGATCAGCTACTGACATCATGACTAATATATCCAAAGCCTTCCCATTTATACCACTCCTTTAGCCACATATTGAATTCTGCTACATGCTGGCCTTTTCCATTTTGCTCCTTATACACTGGTAAAACCTCTGAAAAAGTAAGCCTACAGCCTATTCTGCTAAGTTCCTGCCCCAAGCTCTGGAAATCATTCTGCACAGAGAGTACATCTTTTTGGGACAGATCGTTAATGCCAATAGCCTCCACATGTCCAATAGCCTCCACATGTCCAATAGCCTCCACATCACGGTCCTTCCTGGCATTCTTGATTATTTTAGAAATATGCTTCTTGTCCCTACTGGCTGTAGCACTTGGGAGACACCTGGCTTCTCTTTTTGGATGCCTTTCTGTTCTTGCATGACTGATGTGTAATACCTGATTCGCATTTCTCCCTGTCAAAAACAAGTTCTTCATCTCGGTCCACGATCCCCTGCTTATTTGAGTTGTCATCACAAATACCTTTACCTGTCTCCTTAATGTCCCTATTAAGGCCAGCAAGGGCACTGTATCTGTTGTGCAGGGACACAGCGAAAGCTTTGTGTTTATGATTCACAGCTCTCACCCTGCCAGATTCCACGGTTGTCCACACTGCCCTTCTCCTGCAGGATCTTTGTGATAGAGGGGGCTGATAGCACAGAGGCTCAATAGAGTAGAAGGGATGAACTGGACACCTAATTTCTGCCTGAAGAGCACAGATTACAGACCCTAGATAATCTGTCCTTGTAGACTAGTGATTTGTTTACAGATAGGACAGTTTCCAAGTTTGAAGAGGGTACTGCGAAAGACAGCTGCAAAACAAGTGTTGCACTGAACTAAGCCAGACATTCTTAGATACAAGGAATCTCAGATGTACTTGCCCTGAATGTACCGCTGCTGTTTTTGATTTTTAGTTATATGATTCGCGAGCCGTTAGGTGCGCAGGCCACTACTTTCTGCCTCCCAGCTTCTCCTTTTCAACTCACAGTTTGTAGCAATTCCCAGCAAGCTCTGGGCAATTTAAATGCAATGGAGTATCCAATCAGCAGAGCCTTAGCTACTTCCTCCTCCCACCTTCTCCTTTTCAATTCACAGTTTGTAGTAATTCCCAGCAAGTTCTGGGCAGTTTAAATGCAGTTTAAATGCAATGGAGTATCCAATCAGCAGGGCCTTAGCTACTTCCTCCTCCCACCTTCTCCTTTTCAACTCAGTTTGTAGCAATTCCCAGCAAGTTCTGGGCAGTTTAAATGCAGTTTAAATGCAATGGAGTATCCAATCAGCAGGGCCTTAGCTACTTCCTCCTCCCACCTTCTCCTTTTCATCTCACAGTTTGTGAGTTTACATTACAGTTTACATTCGTTAATATATATTTAATTCCTAATCCTTTATTCTTTCCCCTAGCCATCAATAAAATAAGTCCCAAGTTTGATAATATATCGTTTCTTCTTTTTCTTTCAGTCTCATAATCTGTCTATCCATCTCTGCGCATTCTAGTATTTTTTTAATTATTTCTTCATCTGATGGTATTTCTTCATTTTTCCAATACTGCGCAGATATAATTCTTGCCGCTGTTGTAACATGTAGAATCAAATATATGCTTTGTTTATCAGACTTTTCTGACATTATACCTAATAGAAAAAGTTCAGGTTTAAAATCTATATATTCTCCCAACATCTTTTCTAGCCAGGCATGTATTTTGTTTTCAATAACTCTTTGCTTTGGTACATATTCACCAAACATGGTAATAAGTACCTGACTTATGCTTGCATTTCCAACATCTATCTGACATGTTTTTAAACATTTTTGCTAGCCTTGCTGGTGGCAAGTGCCATCTATAAAACATTTTATATAAGTTTTCTTTATAAGAAGTTGACATTGTCAATTTATAATTTCGTTCCCACAAATTTTGCCATTTTTTAAAATTTTATATTGTATCCAAAATTTTTTGCCCATCTTGTCATTGTTTCTTTAACTTGTTCTCTTTCCATTTTCAAATTTAATAAAAAAATTATAAATTTTCTTAGTTTCTCATCAGAGGTTAATAATATCTTATCAAACAAAGTTTGCTCCTTGTAAAATCCATACAGTTTAACATCTAACTTGCATTTGTAAATATGCCCACCATGATGGATTGATACTCTGATTTTCCATTTCTTGTTTAGATTTTAAATTCCCTTCAGAATTTAGAATATCTCTGTATGTCCGGTTTTTTTCAAAATTGACTAAATTTGGGTGTACAAATGCTTTCATTGTTGAAAGACACCCTGGAATTTTCAGATATATTTTATATTTTTCCCCCATGTTGATAATAATACATTTCTTATATAGTGGTTTTGAAAGTACTTATGTATTTTATTTTTCCCATCCCATAAAAAAGTGTGCCACCCCAGTTGTAAATCATGTCCCTCCAAGTATAACAACCTTTTGTTTCTAAGAATTATTAATTCTTTTACCCATGTTAATACAGATGCTTGATAATATAAAACCCACTCTGGCAAACCAAAACCTCCATTTTCCTTGGCGTCTTGTAACATTTTCATCTTGATTCTAGCTTTCTTTCCTTGCCAAATAAATTTCTAAATTAATGAATTTAAATCTTCAAAAAAAATTTCTCAAGTTTTATAGGTATTGTTTGGAATAGAAATAATTTTTTCGGTAATATATTCGTTTTTACTGTAGCAATTCTTCCTAATATTGACAATTGCAAGTTTTTCCATTTTTCCAAGTCCACTCTTATTTGGTTCAATAATTTTATATAATTATCTTCTTTTATTGTTGAACATCTTGCTGTTAAGTATATTCCCGGGTATTTAACCTTTTTAACTATTTGTAGTTCTATTTTTTCTGACATTTGGTTTTTTTTGTTTTGTTTTGTTTTGCTTATGTGAGAGATTTTTAACTATTACTTTAGTTTTTTCTCTGTTTATTTTCAGTCCTGCTATTTCTCCATACTGTTCTATCTTTTCCAGTAATTTAGGAATCGTCTCCAGAGGTTCTTCTAGAATAAATACTAAGTCATCTGCAAATGCTTGTAGTTTGTATGTTTCACCTTTTATTTCTAGTCCTTTAATTTCTGTATCTTGTCTAATATTTCTGTTTAGAACTTCCAAGGTTAAAATAAACAACAATGGAGATAATAGGCATTCTTGCCTTGTACCTTTTCTTATCTCAAAGTTCTTTGTGTAATCTCCATTTACCATCACTTTCGTTGTTTGTTTGTTGTATATTTATAAAGTTTTGTCCAAAGTCCATTATTTTTAACTGCTGAGTCATAAATTTCCAGGAAACATTATCAAATGCCTTTTCGGCATCTAAAAATATTAGTGCCAATTGTTTCCCTGGATGCAGTTCATAATATACCAATATATATTGGTGCGCTTTCCGGGTGCGCTTCAAGGTGTTGATTATCATCTTCAAAGCGCTCCATGGCATCGGACCTGGTTATCTCCGAGACCGCCTTCTGCCGCAGACTACCTCCCATCGGCCGATACGCTCCCACAGAGTGGGTCTCCTCAGGGTGCCGTCAGCCAGACAGTGCCGGCTGGCGACCCCCAGGGGGAGGGCCTTCTCGGTGGGAGCTCCCACCCTATGGAACGAACTACCCCCAGAGATCCGGGTGATCCCGGATCTCCC
>NW_015387079.1:375659-405469 GCF_001527695.2 Protobothrops mucrosquamatus
TTTTTAAAAATAATAAAGGCCTAATAATATTTCATTTTAATCAACATTTTAACTTTAGTATTTTCTGTATTTATGTATTTGTTTTAAAAGGCTGTAAGCCGCCCTGAGTCCGCAGGGAGAAGGGCGGGGTAAAAATATAAATAATAAATAAATAATAAATAAATATCCATTATCACTCTTAAATTGTTTTTAATTTGTCTCTTTGGTAAAAAACTATTTTGGTCTGAATATATAAATTCAGTTAAAAATCTTTTCAGTCTCTGCTATTATTGAAGTAAAAATTTTATAATCAATATTTAGTAATGATATCAGTCTGTAATTTTTTATCTGTGTCAAATCTAAATCTTCTTTCAGTATTAGGGTGATATTTGCTTCTGTCCATGTATTTGGGAGTTTAGCCTCCAACAAAAGTTCATTACAATGTCCTTCAACGGTTCACTTAATATATCTTGTAAAGATTTATATAGCTCCGCTGGTAGCCACCTGGCCCCGATGTTTTCTCATTTTTTGTCTTCTAATAGCCTCTGTTATTTCCATCATTATTATTTTTTCCTCTAGCATGGTTTTAAAGGTTTCTGAAATTTTTGGAAGATTACTATTTTTGATTAGAACACACACTTTCTTCTTTCAAGTCAGTACAGAATGTTTTGATCACCTCGCAAATAAGTTGGACACTGAATTAGAAAGATGTTTATGTTTGTTGTAGAAAATGTGTTGTGCCATTTAGTGATTTAGTATTTTCTTAGGCTGAGTAAGAGCTAGTGCCTATAATTATACAGCATACCTCTTGCTATTAATCCCAGCCAGCATTTCCATGGAAACCAGACACAAAAAATTGACACCTCATGTCTATTATTATATCATGTGTATATGTGTGTACACACACATATAAGCTTATAAAATTTCAGTATATCTGTCTTTGTACAGTTCCTCAAACATAATTATGTTTTATAAAATAAAGCATTTATACAGATAATTATACAAGCAGAGTGCTGAGATATATATTTTTGTGTAAAATTTCTTTTGGAATATAATAGAATAGAGCTGGAAGGGACCTTGGAGGTCTTCTAGTCCAGCCGCCCGTTCAAGCAAGAGAACCTAAACCATCTCAGACAAATGACTGTCTAGTCTCTTCTTAAAAACCTCCAGTGATGGAGCGCGCATGATTTCTGAAGGCAAGCTGTTCTATTGGTTAATTGTCCTCACTGTAGGGAAGTTTCTCCTTAATTCCAGGTTGCTTCTCTCTTTGATCAGTTTCCAACCATTGTTGGAAACTGATGCTTTGGAGAATAATTTGACCCCCCTATTTTTTGTGGCAGGCCCTCAGACACTGGAATACTACTATCATGTTACCCGTATTTCTTCTTTTCTTTAGACTAGCCAAACCCAAGTCCTGCAGCTGTTCTTCATATGTTTTAGTCTCCAGGCTCTTGATCATCTTAGTTGCTCTTATAAATCACCTTGAGATATAGCTGTACATTTCTGTCAGGTGTAAGAAACAAGTTCTATCTGAGGAATTCATTTTTAGCCGGGTTTCCTTCTAGCAGCTGCACTTGAGAGGTCTGTCAAGCACCCACATATACACGCAAACACACCTCCAGAGCTACACATGAGGCAAAGCTACACATAATAAGCACTGCTTGACTTTCCCTCATCACATTCATAACATCTTTCTTTCTGTTTTCCTTTTTTTTGTTTTTCTTCCTTCTCTCACTTTCTCTTTTTTTTTCTCTCTCTCTCTCTTTCTCACACACAAAATCCCCATTTCCCTACTACTTTAAAATACTTTTCATCTTTTTTGCAGCATAATTGTTGGAGAGGGTGATTGCAGTTAACTAATTAAAGCCACAGAAGAGATTTAACTCAAATGTAATTTCTCTAGAGGTTGGCAGGTTGAGGAACAGAACTTCTGGACCGAATTGGAACATTTCATGGTCAAAAATTCCCCATCCACAAGCAAATATAAATATTGGCATTAAGAAAATATTTGCATAAAGAAAATCTATGCTCACTATGATTTGTACTCAGACATATCTATAGTTCTAGATGTATTGAATCTAATGACCTCCAAGGTCCCTTCCAACATTATTATTATTATTATTATTATTATTATTATTATTATTATTATTATTATTATTATTATTATTGAAATGCAAATCAAATTTCAAAATAACACACTAAACTTGATTATTAGAAACCATTTTTGAATTTTTGTTAACTCTTTTTGTATACTTTTTAGGCTACCAAAACTTAAAGATGTGCAAAGAGGGAATAATTCTAAAGAATTATCTAGAACCATGTTACAGACACCCAAATTTGTCTTTGTACCAGCTATCCTTCTTCAGAGAATTCATCAAAATACTATATGGTCACATTCACTGAGTTTGAAATGAAGAAGCATTATGCTTATTAAATGTATATTATGAAGTAATCATACGATTCCAAATATGGCTAAATAATACTACACAACCAGTGGCGTAGCGTGGGTTGTCAGCACCCGGGGCAAGGCAAGTAATTTGCGCCCCCCCTCCACAGTGGGTGGCGACCCGGCGGCTCGGATCGGATTCGCACAGCCAGCACTGCAGAGAGAGTGAGTGAGCCAGGCAGGGGCAGAGAGCTGCAAGTGCGAGCGCGCCCCCCCAGATGTTGCGCCCGGTGCGGCCGGGCCCCCCTGCACCCCCCACGCTACGCCTCTGTACACAACATTTAATTTCATGTAAGTACATTTTAGTAACAATGAGCATGTATTAATAATGTATTATTGCAGAGACGATCAATCAAATAACTAAATCAAATAATTCAATTCCAGCAGAATTTGCAGTTTAGAGCAAATCAGCATCAATTCTACAAAAACCTTGAAAATGGGCAAGGACCATGCTAAGGACAGACTTGACTCTTGAGTCTCCAATACCTTAACCAATATACAACAATAGCTTACCATGACATTGTGCAGGTGAACTTTGTGAAATATTTAAACAAATATAAAATTCTGATTACATTTCTGGATCACCTGAACTGCACCTCATATGCACATTGCTAACTGGAACTTTAATCTCAGTCTGCCAATAACCTAAACTGAACAGATAGACAGTAGACTTTTTGCATGAACACAATCTACATTTCAGGGCTAGCATCATTATTTTTTAAAAAAAGCTTGCATGAGAAGCACTAATATTGCTGGTCAATATTAGTGAACAATATACTGTAAGATTATTTAGGAAAAAACAAACTAGAACATGCCACTAACTCACACATTGAGTCTTAAGTTTACTATGAAGGATTTTCTTCTGCACAGTGTGCATGAAAATCCATGATTTTTGTAAAGCAACTTAGTAGGTTGAACCAACAAGGACAAATCATCAGCCTTTTTAACATTTCATGTTACAACCAGAAGAGCAATGTAAACAAAGTCTCTGCTATTTTAAACGTTTCTCCAAGATATTCAGTTGAAGCAGATTGTATTACATTGAAATACAAGTTATAACAGTAATAAAATATGACCAGATTCTCTGCAGTTTGCTGCTAAATGTCCACAGTCCCCAAGTTCAGATGTTATGGAGTCTAGAATGGATATATAATTGGCACACAGAAAATAATGAAATATATATTGCTACCCATTGATGAGTAGGAAAATAGCTGTTACTCATGCAAAACTCTCTACAATAAGGATCTGTTAGCTTAACATGTACTCAATATAGGCCATACTCAATATAGGCCATACTCAATATAGGCCACCTGGTACATCATTTCATACATTTCTATGGGGCTCTTCAATTCTAAAATTATATTAGAAAAATATGTAAAAATGAGAGGTTTGGAGTTTTTTTTCAGATTTTATATCACATATCTTTGATCACAAATTCTGGACATCTTTGCTTAATGCAGATTTTTCTTTCTGAGCTTAATTAGAAATAAATTGGAGTTTAAAATATAATATTTTTTATATGTTTCCTATATCAATTCAATGATATATTATTCTTGAAAAATGCATTTTGGTCCTTTTTCTCATACTAAACTATGGCAATTCAGATATCGAACTGATAGGAAAAAATGATTTTATGGAAGATCTGAATGGATTCTGGGACCTTTACATTAAATCAACTAGTTGATTACAACAATGAATTTATACTATTTTCTGTGTTAAAGAATAAAATGCCATTTTTGTTGCAATCTACTGGTAGTATTTATAATTACAATAATTAGTGAGATATCTATTAGGAAAAGTGACATTTTCAGGCCCAGAGACATTATACTGCTACTATTATTACTACTACTTACCACTAATTTTATTAAACTTGTGTACCACCTAAATCAGGGCTTTTCAACCATTTCACTGATTGTACCACTTTTAGGATATGGCAATATTTGAGTACCACCTAGCAAGGCGTCAAAAACTTGATGACCCCCCCCCAAAAAACCCCAAACCTGTTCAAAGTTGCAATTGCACTGAAATGACTTATGACCATTTTTCACACTTATAACCATTGCAGCATGCCCAGGGTCATGTGATTTATATTTGGATGCTTGGCAACTGATTCATATTTATGATGGTCACAGTGTCCCAGGGTCATGTGATCCCCTTTTGCAACCTTTTGACAAGCAAAGTCAATGGCAGGGCTGCTGGTGGTCAAGTGCTAAGGTGGGACTTCCCTCCCTCCCTCCCTCCCTCTTTCTCATGCCCATCTCCTTCTAAAGGAAAAATGTGAAAAAACCCCCCCCCCATTTTCTCTCTTCCATATATTCATCAAACAAAGAAAAGCTTCCAGAGACAGAAAAGACAAACTTCTGAGAGAACTAGCTTAAAAAGGCACATTCCCCTTTAAGAATTAGCTACTGGCTAGAAAGGAAAGTTAAGGAGCGCAGCCGGCACTTAAGGAAGAAAAAAAATGTAGTAAGTATTGGCTGCCGGCTAAGGCAGCCTCCCCAAATGGCTCCATTCATAAGTAAAGGAATGCTACAGGCAAAATCCATTCAGGAGAAAAATACTTCAAAATCCCTTGCAGCAAAACTTACAGCTAACAATAACAGAGCAATAGAAGCTGACGGGAGACCTCAGCCATCAGCCAAATAGAAATTGCCAAACACTCCTTAAGAACACAAAGCCCACATTGCACAAATCTCAGAACTTCAAAGTCACAAAAGCACATAAGAATCCTTCCACTCTCCATCTCCCTCCCTCCTCCGTGCCTCACCTCCAAGCATTGCTACCTTTTTTCATTCCGCTTGGAGGGCGACCCCTCCCCCACTGCATTTCTTGCCTATGTGCTGTTGCCAGCACAGGTGGCTGCCAAAGCAGTTGTAAGATCGGCTCATGGCCGGCCTGCTTGATCTCTCCTCTCCCCCCACCCTCCTCCTTCTTTCCCTTCGGTGCAACTAGAGCTGACTCTCCCTCCTCCCAAGGCTGCTGCTTTTTTTCTCTCTCGCTCTCCCGCCCAAACTGCCTCCTTTTATAGCCTCTCCTGTCTCCGGCCCCCTCCTCCTCCTTTCTCATGGAGGAGGGTGAGCCAGAAGTGAGCCTGGGGCCTTTGCCTCGCCCCAGCCACTCTGCAGCTCCAGAGGACTCTCTCACAGTAAGTTCTTGCCTGCACTGGCTCTTTACCTCCCCCACTACACTTGGCTAGGCAGGGCTGCGTACCACTTGCCACTCGTTAACGTACCACAAGTGGTACGCATACCATCGGTTGAAAAGCCCTGACCTAAATCAATGGCTCCAAAAAGAGATTATTAATTTTTCTAAGACTAAAAACTCCATAATCAATTTTTATAAATATCTATTATCAAATAGGCACCCCACCACACAGCAACAAAAATCACAACACCCCCCCAAGAAACCAGACCACATCTTAACAACAGCCAGCCAACCAAACAACCGAAACCAGACCATGACTCAGAGGCAACTAAATGAACAAGCACTATTTGCATCACACAGATGATACTTAAACACCAAAGACTATGGCCCAGCAGCAACAACCAGCCAATCAAACAGCCTGAAACCAAACCATGATTCAGAAACATCTGGACAAATAACACCCACACCAATTTACATCACACAAAAAGATATTTAAAGACCAGTGCTCTCAAGTTGAGCACAATTCAAAGCACACTGAAGATGTCCACCTGAATGAAGACAAAATGTTTGCAGCCAAATCGCCAAGCTCAGAGATTAAACCAACAGTCCATATCTATTATCAGTAAATCAATCTGATATGCAAATTTTAAAGCAATGGAATGGAATAAAGAATGGAAGATCATCAGTTTGTCTAAAGAATAGGAAAATATTTTTACCTTAATACAAGAAACCTCACTAGATCTTAGATTATGTCTTATACAACAAATAATACTTTAAACTTATTGGATTGCATTGAGATACTTAGACAAAAATGAGTAAGTTGTGTAGCTGGAGATGCAATTCACTAAAACACATGCAGTTTCCTAAGTTGCTATATTCTGGGAAGAACCAATTACATATAGTATTTTGACTTTGTGATAAAGTTTAATAGTTTTGGATGATGCTTTATTTTGAACAACATATGTATTACATAGAAATTGAAACTGCCAAAAATTAGTTTTTATATTGGAAACACAAATTTATGGCCCTGATTACTAGTATGTTAAAGACATGAAGTAACCTGTGACTTATGGATGAATTTAATTTTTTATTTTTTTATTTTTACCCTGCCTCCATTATTTTTATAAATAATTCAAGGTGGTGAACATACCTAATACTCCTTCCTCCTCCTATTTTCCCCACAACAACCACCTTATGAGGTTGTTGCCTAAAGATAAACTTAATATATGGATGATTCAATTAAATATGGTCAACTTTTATTGAACTGTTCTGTAAAATGTCATACATTTACTTCTACATGTGCTAAAACTGCTGGCTTTGAGTGAAAGGCAAAAAAGGTCAGAAACTAATGGTCTGACAGAATCTCATCCTGTGTCATAGAGATATGCAGCCATATAGCCCCTAAAACTTTGGGTACAGTCCTCCAAGCTTTTCAAGTACCGTATTTTTCGCTCTATAAGACACACTTTTCCCCCCCCAAAAGATGGGGGAAAATGTCTGTGCGTCTTATGGAGCAAATGCCGCCTCCCTTCCGCGCTGCCGCCGTGGCCGCGGCCTCCCGAACGGCCCGCCGCGGCCCGCCGCACCCNCTACCCGACCGCGCCGCCACCGCCTACCCGACCGCGCCACCGCCGGTTAGAATATTTTTTTTCTTTTTTTTTGTCCTCTAAAAACGATGTGCGTCTTATGGTCAGGTGCGTCTTATGGTGTGAAAAATACGGTATCTCTTTTGATTTATTAAAGGACAAAATTAAGAAATGCATACAGGATGAATCCTATTATCTGTAATTAATGTAATTTAAATTAAACATGTGTAATTTTATATTGATCAAGCTACTTTTTTTTTCTTTTCTCCATCTACTTTTTAGTCAGATATTCAAAAGTTGAGTACAGCCTTCAGCCTAAGCCTAGAAAATAGGTTGTGTGTGTCACTTCCAATGAAGATGGCCGACTGAATACATGCTCAGGGAAGGATCCTTGAAGGGTTTTTCCCTGGCATGTAGCTCTTCAATTACTAACTGAAGGGACTGGCATTTCTTCAGTTTTTATGACCCACCTGGATCAGGGAGAGTTTAAGAATTAGCCTTCAAAAGCCTCCAATACAGCTGTGCTCTGCAAGCAACCTCAGAAGCTGAGCTTCAATGCTGCTGTGTGCCAAATGCTAGGGCAGTGATGGCGAACCTTTTAGACACCGAGTGCCCAAACTGCAACCCAAAACCCACTTATTTATCACAAAGTGCCAGGGCTGCATCAGTATTGTGGTGCCCTCAGGGAGGATGTGGGGGTGTGGGGGCTTGGCTGCAGTGGTCATAGCAGACTGGGTGAGTGTGGCCGGGGCCAGGGCGGCGGGGGCCAGTCCCTTGCCATCTCCAGGGCATCCCTGGGGGCCAACACCTTTTTCACTTGGATATCACTTCTGGATTTTTTGTTTGTGATGAAAAAAAATGAAATATTGACTTTGATTTTGTCGATTAGATAGATTTGTCATTATAGAAATGGCTAGTCATATACTAATGTGTAAAAGCAAAAAGTTGAAGCTGGCGTGTTTTTATTCTGTACTGCGCTAAAGAAAGTCGGAATTAAACGCTTTTTCTTTTTCTCCTTGTATCTCACTTTTTTTTCTCTTCCCTTCTCTTTTTCCTTTCCCTAATTTCTTATTTGTATTTTTCTTTGTATTTTATATATTAAATAAATATAATAAAAATTGTACTTAAAAAAATAAAAAATAAGAAAATAGGTTGTGTAACCAACTGTCATCCTTAATGCAAATAAAAAGAAATGTATTTCACATAATGCCCTATATCTTAATTTTACCCTTCAATTATATACTGTATAATAAATCTCACTTGCTTGTATATACATGAAATAAAAGACATCTGGTTCACAAATTTATTAAGAACATTACTGATAATTTCAATGCATGAAAAAATAAGGAACATAACAGAAAAGATTATAGGAATCATCTCTGTTTAGTTTGTTAGTTCTGAATTAATGGAAAGTACTTACTTTTGGAAGAGATGCTCTGGAGCCTGAACTCTGAGTGGTCATTGTCAAAACTGTAGTTATGCCCAGTGCAACTCTGGCTGGAGCAGCATCCATGTTGATCCAGAAAGATACCCAGGACAAAATGACGATCAGCAGGCTAGGAATGTACATCTGGATTAAATAATATCCCATCTGACGCTCCAAATGAAACTTTACTTCAATGCATGTAAATTTTCCTAGAACATGAAATTGTTTTTATAAATCATGTTTGTACATTTTAATCCTATTATATCATGAGCATAAATTAACTGCCTTAGGCACATGAACAGTAAAATGTCAGATCTTATTCAATTGGATGGCCATTGTTCCTTCAATACTAATACAAGGTATATTTTGACTGACATTCTACCCTGAAGGAATCAACCCCAAGTTAGTCATTTGAGAGTTGTATATCACTTTATACAAAGATGGCTGCAATTATAACAATTGGTTCAATTTATTGATCTGTCTTGAGCATTTTTAATGTTTTGAAAATGAGGGCTTTAAAAATTAATACGCTTTATACTTTTTAAACAAAATAATAAATAAAACAGTGTATTTGAAGATTCAGACCACAAAGAGTTTGATGAGAGCATTTGTTGACAGTGGGACTTGATATAAGGGACCAGGTGTTTTTAAAAAATCTAAATAACTAAATCACTTTGGCAACTGAAATTGCTTAGTGAAATCCCTAAATGTTGTAAATAATCATCTGACCTGGTATGGAGCTGCAATGCTCAACTGCATTTATAAATTGGTATTCCTAAAAATTATTCTTTGGTTTTATCACTTTTTCTCTTTAGTATTTTTCAAATCGCAAAAGAAATTTCTGGGTACACCTAGATAGTGTTTTCTCATGCCCTGCCCCCATTGCAAGGTCTATAATAAAGATGTATATTAATAAAACCTAATTTCTCTTAATACAATTTGTTAGTTAGAAAAGGCGCTATCAGATGCCTTCTGATTCTGGGATTTCCTAGAGAATGCATGTCCTCGGGGCCCTTTGTGGCTGGATATATCCCAGTTACACATTTGAATCATGTCCTTTGAAATTCCATATCTATTGAAACCTTGAAAATGAATTGAAATTTTGGTTTTAGTATTTTTATAAGAAATTAAAGGAAACAAATTAAACTGAAAGTCATTATTGATGAGATTTGATGGATTATTTTCAAAGCTATGAAGCTACTTTCTTTCATTAAAAAACTTCTTAAATTTATATATCACCATTCAGCCAGGACTTCAAGGCAACACACAGACTATTTTCTTCTCTTAGTTTTTCCCACAACAATCGTGTAAGGTAGGCTGGGCTGGGAGAAAGTAACCAGGTCAGCTGCAACTGTACTAGAACCTATGTTTTCCAAATCCCAAACCAACAAGTTCACAACTATGTTATGTTGATGTTATTTCTTGTACACCAGACATGATGGATATATTGAATACAAACTGATTACATACAATGAGTTGTTGGAAGTTTAACTCAGGAATTCCAATGCTAATTCATATGGCTTGACCTTAATCTAGCATTTTCAAATTTTGGTCAGAAATTCTTAAGAGGGTTGGTATGACTTTAAAGATGGATCATTGTTTGTCATCAATGGATATGTTTTTCTTGGCCACATACTACTATTTGCAATTTATCAAGACATCAAGATGTCAATAGCCAAAGTATTATGCAACACTGTAAAATAAATCAATACCCAATTTGCAGCTTGACTGTTGATAAGTGTATATTGGCTCATGATTTGAATTAGTTCTTTTAAAAAGAAATTTAATTAAATCCATTTTGTTGATTCAATTATGTAATAAATGTGTATTAATTTTAATATTAATAACCAGGATTCTTTAATAAGTTTCCAATATTGCCCATAAAATTTGGAAATCATTGTTGAGTAATATAATACTTACCAGTATTGTAATGCTTTGTGCAATAACCAAGCTCCTTCTCTTCTTTCAAAATAAACTGCGGCAGAGTTAAGCCTTCTGCTACTTGTACTGGGCCATCGCTCATCCATTCAAATATCAGATCATTCATTGTATAGCCAACTAGAACAAATTATTTGTGATTAGATAATAACAGAAGGGGCGTTGTTTTACCTGAACGTCTTTTCTCAGTACGGAGATGGAGAATCCACCAATAGGTTTTCTTTGCCTGCCTGCTCTTGAGACCAAGTAGCCAAACTTGACACGCCCCCTCTTGCCAGGAGATCCAGTCTTAACAAGGGCGAAAGTGACTGAAGATGGACGAGGTGTTGGCTCTCAAACCCCTACAGTGGCCTATCTGACTATAAGGGGTGGGTGTGGATTCTCCATCTCTGTACTGAGAAAAGGCGTTCAGGTAAGACAACGCCCCTTCTCCAGTACAGGAGATGGAGAATCCACCAATGGGACATACCAAAGCCTCACTGTCCCGATGGGTGGGAAACAGATAAGGCTGGAATAGTGTCCCTGGGAACCACCTGCTGAAGGACCCTCCGCCCAAAGGAGGCGTCTGCTGAAGCAAAACGATCAATTTTGTAGTGGCGTATAAACGGGGAGGGTGAAGACCAGGTCGCAGCCCTACAAACCTCCTCGATGGATGCCTGAGTGGCCCATGCCGCAGAAGTCGCAGCGCTGTGAGTGGAATTGGCAGTGAGATGACTTGGAGCCCGCAGGGAAGAGGACTGGTACGCCTCCGCAATACAGGCCCTGATCCACCTGCCAATCATGCCAGAGGAAACCTTCTGTCCCAAAGAGGCCGGACGGAAGGAAACAAATAGGGCCTCGGACCTGCGAAAGGGCTCTGTATGCTTGATGTAGCGCCGCAACGCTCTGCGGACGTCCAGCGTATGCCACTGCCACTCCAAGTCATGGGAAGGGTTGGGGCAAAAATTAGGTAGGATGACTTCCTGAGCCCTGTGGAAGAGCGAATTTACCTTGGGCACAAATGTGGGGTCCAGACGAAGGACCACCCGATCACTGTGAAAAATGCAAAAGTCACTTCTGACCGATAGGGCGGCGAGCTCAGAGATACGTCTGGCCGATGTGACAGCTATTAAGAACGCGACCTTAAGAGATAGATTCCTTAACAAAACAGTCATTATAGGCTCGAAGGGTGGCCTAGTTAGAGCCTGAAGTACGCAAGGTAATTCCCAAGAAGGATACCTGTGCACCACGGGAGGCCTAGTGTTGCACGCACCTTTGATAAAGGCACGAATTCTGGGATGGTGAGCCAAAGGAACTGAATCCGCACAGGTAAGTAATGTGGACAAGGCAGCCACCTGTCTGCGAATGGTCACAGGGGCGAGGCCTCTATCCAGGCCATCCAAAAGGTAATCTACGATTTGAGGGATGGTTAGCTTGTGTATGATTAGTTGTCGCCTCCGACACCAATGGCAAAAATTCTTCCAGGTAGAATTATAAATGCGATTGGTCGCTGGGCGGCGGGAAGCCTGAATCATGGAAATGGCATGAGGGGAAAATAGTTCTTGGGTCATTATGCAGCGCTCAAGCACCAAACGGTTAGTTGTAACCATTGGGGTTCCGGATGTTGAAGGGACCCCTGATGTAGTGACACCCGATAAGGGGGAATCTTCAATGGAGGAAATCGGGAAAGAGTCATCAAGTCGGCAAACCACGGCCTCTGAGGCCAGTACGGTGCCACGAGGATCACATCCACCCGTTCCCGAAGTATCTTGCGGATGGTCGCCGGTATAAGGGGTAGGGGAGGGAAGGCGTAAAGCAGACCTTGTGGCCATGGAGTCCGCAAGGCGTCCGTTCCCTCCGCCCCTGGAAGGAAATAGCAGGAATAGTACCTGGGGAGTTGAGCGTTGGTCGACGACGCAAACAGGTCGAGGATCGGTCGGCTGAACCGGAGAGATATTTCGGAGAACAGGTCCGGATGTAATCCCCACTCTGATGGGTCCACCGTAGCGCGACTCAGGAAGTCTGCTTGCTGGTTGTTGACCCCCGAGATGTGTTCGGCCTTGATGGAGGCCAGATTGGACTCTGCCCAGGAACCCAGGAGCTGTGTCTCGGACATCAGAGACCTGGACCTGGTGCCCCCCTGACGGCTGACGTGGGCTTTGGATGCCACATTGTCTGTGAGGACCAGAACGTGGCGACCCCTGATCGTGTGTCTGAATTGGTGTAGAGCCAGGTGGATGGCCCTGAGCTCCAGCCAATTGATGTTGTGTCTCAAGTCTGCACGGGACCAACGGCCCTGCACAAACTGAGACTGTAGATGGGCCCCCCATCCAAACAGACTGGCGTCTGTCGTGACGGTGATGCGGTCCGGTTCCTTGAAGGGTGACCCTTTGGTCACTGCCCGTGAGAACCACCAGCGAAGAGCCCTGCGAACCTGAACCGGTACCCTGACCTGACGGCTGGATGCACTGGCATTTGCCCGTTGGAATGGCAGCAGGAACCACTGGAGGACGCGTATTGGAACCTTCCTCAACTGGGCGGCCAGCACGGCTAGGATTTTGTAAATACCCTGGGCGCAGACGAAAGACCAAAGGGGAGGGCCCTGTACTGAAAGTGTCTGCCCTTGTAGTAGAACCTCAGGAATCGACGGTGAGCTGGATGAATGGGAATGTGGAGGTAAGCCTCCGTGAGATCTATCGATGCTAGGAAATCCCCTTGTCTGATTCCTCCCAGAATGGACTGGCGAGATTGCATCTTGAACTTTTTGTAAGTGATGTAATGATTGAGATGCTTAAGGTCTAGGATTGCTCTCCACCCCCCCGAGGTCTTGGGAACCACAAAGAGGATGGAGTAGAAACCCCTGCCTCTGTGTTCTGGTGGTACTGGTTCTATCGCCTGAATCTCTAAAAGGTGTTGGATGGCCTCCTGCATAAGTCTTTGTTTTTGTAGGTCCCTGGAAACGGAACAGCGGATGAGTCGGTCCGGGGGTGTGACTTGGAACTCCAGGAACAGCCCGAACTGGATGGTTTGTAGGACCCAGTTGTCCGTGGAGGAAAGTTCCCACTGGTGGAAAAAGTGGGCTAGCCTTCCTCCGATGGGAAGGGTAGTGAAGGAGTCATTTGGACTTTCTGTATGGGCGACCCGCTCCTTGAAATGGCCGCTTATTTTGTCCTTGTTGTCTGGGCCGGAACCCTGACCTGTCGTAAGGACAGTCGTATGGCCATTCCTGTCTGGGAGTGTATGATCTGGGGGGCTGAACAGCTGTTGCACCTGCTGCCTGGTGAAAGGACTGTCTACGAAAGTAGGGAGTGGGGCGCTTGTCAGCCTTCTTGTGTAAATGAGCCATAACCTTGCGCTTGTCCTTGTTCTCCACAAGGTATGGGGCAAGGGACTCTCCAAACAAGTAGCTGCCCAGATAAGGAGCAGTTGCTAGACTCCATTTAAGTTTGGTGTCAGCCTGCCAATGCTTTAACCACAGCATCCTTCTGGCGGTAATATTAGAGGCCATAGATCTAGATGCAAAGACGGCAGACTGAAGCATTGCGTCCGCAGCGTACTCAGTCGCCGCCACCATTTTACTGAGGTCCTGGTGGGCACGCAAATCCTCGGCAGGGACCTGGCCTGAAGCTGACATAACCAAAGGAGGGTGGTTCTAACAAAAAAGGATGCGCAGCTGGCCGTTTTAATCGCCCAGGCTGCTGATTTTTCGAAACGTATGTTCCCATTTTTTGTCATCCGCTTTTAGTACCTGAGCTAAGTCCCCAGTGACCGCCGTCTGGGATACCAGAGGGGTCCATGCCTCGTCTACCTTGGGAACCTCCAGCGCATCATTAAGATCAGAGGAGGTGCTGAAGATCTTTTTGTCAATCCCGCTTACAGAAGGGAATGAGGAAGGGGATGCCCATGGTTTCTTAATCCCCTTGAGGAAGATGGAGGGGCACGGAACGTGATGTTCAGTTGCCACTGTTTCAAAAAATATCGGATTAGGACTAGTATCCGATGTGGCCTGAGGTTGAGGGAATTGATCTGATCCTATTTTTGCTGTTGCTGTGGCCTTGCGTAGGATTGAGAGAAAAAGGGCTGGATTGAAAAGGCCTCCCGAAGGGGAGAGCTCAGGAGGGAGGTCCTCTTCCTCTGACAGAATGAGATCCGGCTGCTCCTCACCCCGAGGGGAAGAATAATAGCTCATAGAAGAATGCGCAGGAGACATGGGCTCCTGGAGCATGGGGAATTCTGTAGGAGCCTCAGAAGGAGGCATAGCAGAGGTGGAAGCCCCTTGATCAGGATACTGCATGGAACACTGGTCTGAAGCTCTATCTACTACCTTTGTTAGTAAAGCCTCCAGGCGTCTGTCGGAGGAAATATCTCCCAAGTCCGGACCCCTGAGTCCTGCTGCTGTAGGAGTAAACGTGGCTTCTGGGACTGCACCCTGAGCCATCGTAGCGTGATGAGTAATTGTGGGAGGTGAACCCATGTTGACCGGTGTCCCTGGAATGGACCAGACACCTTGAGGTGAGGTTGAGGGACCTAATGGAAGATCAGGTTCCGGGGCCTCCAATTGCATCATATATACCCCGGCCTGCCTCTGTGTCCTGGAGAACTCCTTCTCCAGAGCCTGGTGCCTACGGCTGACTTGCTTCTCCACCAGCTTGGAAGGCTTCTTGAGCGTGTGCTTAGTTTTGGACTTGGACTTGCCTGCCGCCTCCTGTTCAGAGGATTTATGGCAGCCGTAACTGAAGGATGGAGTGGATTGAGGCAACGATGAGCCCTCCATCCCAGTGGAGCAGTCTCAGATAGCTGAGGTGATGCTCTGGCAGGCAAGTAACTGGCGGGAGTGGGATTGGAACAAGCAACAAGACTGTTCCCCTGACCACCCGACCAAAAAAATATATTTCTCACTGGGCTATGGTCATGGCCCTTGAGTTAGGTGCCGAAGGCACGTTAGGAACCACTCTCTGGGCTCTGCCCGGAGGCCTTAGGTGGCCAGGCAATATGCACCAGAAAACAAAAAGGCCAAATTTTCCCAATGAGGGATACAGGAAAATTGAGGCAAGGCCTGGTAGGAAAACGAATTCAAAATGGCAGCTGTGAACTTGTGAGGTAATATATATGTTTGACATTGACCTACTTAATTTACAGCGCAATGTTTAAGATGTTGGCCGTGGTAAGTAGTGAGAGAGGCTGGGAATCTGACAGGCCGCATAGGCTGAGAGCCTTTTGCTCTCAAGGCACTTGGGTTCTAGCAAACTCAGGAGAAGGCCCCAAACGATTGCAAAAGGTAGATAGAAGTGCTCCTGCCACAAAATGGCGGTCGAGGCCTTCCCTCCGCTTAAAACCACCGTAGGCTTCGGAAGAAAGTTAGCAGCCCCTGGATCAGGTTTCCAGGCGGCGCGAAGCGCTGTGCTGGAATTTGGGGCAACGATCGGCCTCGGAACAGCAAGGAGAAAAAAAAATCAATTTTGTCGGCCTTTCCAGCCTTCAAAATGGCGACCGCCGAAACTGATCTGGAGGCCTCAAAACAAAGGAGGGACTCCCAAGCCTGCAGCACCAATTTAGTTTCTGACTAAAGAAATGGGGAAGAAATGCTTTCCCAGAGCAATTCTGCCCAGTAATCTTTCCCCCCAGAGCCCTGGGAGAAAGGCAGAAAGGAAAGCTGCAGGATTTTCACCTCCCCCCCTCCCACTCCTTGAACAGTAAAATAAAGGAAAGAAATTAAACAACACTGATCCCAGTGGTAAAGGAGAATTTGGAGGAAATGCCAAATAGGATTGAGGGTAAGGGAGGACTGAGCAAATTTTGAGGATAAAGGAGAATCACCAATGGAGTTTTCTAACCTGCTATCTTGAGAGCCAAACCTGAAACGTCTTTCAAGAGCTGAGACCAAGTTAAGGCTGGATCTCCTGGCAAGAGGGGGCGTGTCAAGTTTGGCTACTTGGTCTCAAGAGCAGGCAGACAAAGAAAACCCATTGGTGGATTCTCTATCTCCTGTACTGGAGAATTGCTACAACAGGCAAATAGCAACAGTAGAAAATTATTTAATTTCTGAAAGAGAAAAGATAACTAATAGATAAATACATTCAGATTACGGTTAATGCATGGAGTGATATGACATCAATAAATCAGGAATATCTAGATTAAATTTGGGGAACATTTGACCATAAGTATATTTATAACAAAGATATTAAAGTGAAGTGGATAGGACTTTCTACATCTTTTACCCTGATATAAATTGAGACTACAATTTATAGACTACAATAGCATGGCAGCCACAAACTAAGGCACTTTTAGGTCTAATATATATTGGACAACTCTATATTGGAAAAATCTGCATTAGATAATAGCACTAGCATCTTTAAATATTACATCTGAGTGCCTCAGGAGTATCCAGGTGCTTCTATACCTATCACTTTTACTATTATTACCCCCTTCCAATTCATGCTGTTTGCCTATAGGGATACGGAGGATTGACACTGTATGTTAAATATAAAGATGCACCCCCAATGGCCTGCCTCAGAAATGTCATTCTTTATTCCATGTATTTATTCTTTGGCTTTGCATTTCAAATGTCAAATAGTCCTCCAAGTCGAAAATTTCAATTATCCAAAGATAGTTTTTATTCAGGACCTTAAGTAAGAAAACCATTTACACTATCACTAAAGAGAAAGAAATAGAGAAAGCAAACAGCTTGCTCACTGATAAACATTAACAGACAGCTCAGAATTTAGTCACCCTATCCAAAAAGGGCATATCCATTCCTCAAGGTTGAGAAATAAGATCGTTTTCCCCCAAGGTTCTCTCCAAACATATAGGGGACTGCAAATCCTGGAATTCCCAGTCACCTTCTTTGAGGGATTTGGAGAATAAAAGGTTTTACATTTAGTTCTGTCTTCTCAAAAGCCATCAGGTCTTAAGATGCCTTAATAGGTTCTATTACAAGAACAAATTAAGGCCAATAAAATTACCTTTTCCTTTTCAAAAATAGTAAAGTAAAAAAGTAATAGTAGCTGTAGTAGAGATACATATCCCTCTTCTGTTTGCTTTCTCCAGTTGTTTTCTCAGTGACATATTCTGTATATGCCAGAAGCTCTGTATTATATGAAGTGATATTAAATGGTGCATCTTGAAGAGTCAGATTATGACTGGTGTATTTTTTTAAAAAAAAATATAATATCTGACTTACAGCTTTCTAGTTGCATTGTACATGTTTGTACATCCATAGGAAAATTCTTTAAGTCCATGGGACAGGATAAAGTTAATGTTAGCCTAAAGGAATGCAAAGAAATGTAAATGTGTTTAGTAAGTATGGAATTGCTGCTAAAATGAAGTTATGACAGCTGCAGTGTCCCAGGGCCATGTGATCACCTTTTGTGACCTTCTGACAAGCAAAATCAAAGGGAAAGACAGATTCACTTAACAATGGTGTTACTAACATAAGTACTACAGTGATTCACTTAACAACTATGGCAAGAAAGGTCACATAAAATGAGGCAGAATTCATTAACAACTGTCTCACTTAGCAACAAAACTTTTGGGCTCAGTTGTGGTTGTAAGTCGAGGACTACTTGTATTATATTTGTACATGTACCATTAATTTCCCTGCTGTAAGAACTAAAAGAACATAGTGACAGCAATAAAGAAAATGACACATTTGGGATAGAAAAAATGAGGTTTTATTGCCTTTTCACCCTCTCAGATACAAATAAATTAATGAGCACAAGTATCTAATCCAAAGTATTAATCAATAATGTGATCATTTGGACCTTTAATCAAGGCTTAGTATTATAGAGTAGTAGAGTAAAAGTCTTCAAACTCTATCCTTTGGCTTTTTTTTGTAAATTCCTTTCACTTTCCTCTGATATTTTCCCATCAACAGTAGTTTGTTTTCTTTTCATGAATATTAGATGATTGAGAATTTCATTTTTAGGTAAAAGTATTTCTTATCAGAAACCCAGTGTAAACACCAAAAGCAAAGTTTTACATTTAGGCAGGAAAAACCAAATGTTTAAGTACAGATTAGGTGAGACCTGGCTCAAAAACAGCAACAGTGAGAGGGACCTTGGCGTCCTAGTGGACAATCACTTGACTATGAGCCAGCAGTGTGCAGCAGCAGCTAAAAAAGCTAATACAATCCTGGGTTGTATAAACAGAAGCATAGAATCAAGATCACGTGAGATATTAGTATCACTTTATAAAACCCTAGTAAGACTACACCTGGAATACTGCAACCAATTTTGGTCACCATACTACAAAAAAGATGTTGAGACCTTGGAAACAGTTCAGAGAAGAGCAACTAAAATGATCAAAGGCCTGGAGACTAAAACATATAAAGAATGGCTGCAGGATTAGTCTAAAAAAAGAAATAGGGGTGACATGATAGCAGTATTCCAGTATTTGAGGGGTTGCCCCAAAGAAGTGGGGGTCAAACTATTCTCCAAAGCACCAGAGGGCAAGACAAGAAATGATGGTTGGAAACTGATCAAAGAGAGAAGCAACCTGAAATTAAGGAGAAACTTCCTGAGGACAATTAACCAGTGGAACAGCTTGCCTTCAGAAATCATGGGCACTCCATCACTGGAGGTTTTTAAGAAGAGACTGGACAGTCACTTGTCTGAAATGATATAGATTCTCCTGCTCGAGCAGGGGGCTGGACAAGAAGACCTCCAAGGTCCCTTTCAGCTCTATTCTACTCTAGTAGCTCTGCCGCAACCTTGAAGTCAAACACAAGCAATCATCATTTTGCAGTTAATGTTTTTGTAGCACTATAAAAAGGAGATTACAGGGAATTTTTAATAAAATGAGAATTCAGAATGATACTTTCTTTGTTTACCAGGGGAGTTAAGACTACTTTTATCTGAAATATACATTTGTGTACTATTCTTGACCTATCTCAAGTATGACTTTTTTTCTTTGCAAGTGACTAAATCAGTCTTTTCTATCTGTTCTCATAATATCTGACCATTAACAGCTTTGTAGCTCTACAGTGAACCATTTCAATTTATTATTGTCTTTACTGAAGTATAGCACCCAGGACTCAACATGGTAATTTGAAAAAGAAAATAAAGTCTCTCTAAATAGAATGCAGCAAAACTCTTATTGCTTTCCCTCATGCCTCTGTTTCTACTCATCTACAATACTCATTTACAAACCAGACTCATAGGAATGTTTATTTTTCAAACTGTGTCATTATGCTAAGTGCTACATTGCCAAAAGAAATGTTTCACACAGTTCACAGATTACCGTAAGTCACTTCTGGTTTATGCCAGCTGAAACCACTATCTGATAGACTCTTATGTACACAGAGGTCTTCTTTGGCCTACATCCAGTAAACATTCTCAAAAATCCTATTAATCCTGATTTCCATCAGAAATTGCCAATTTTTAAAAATCTTTCCAGCCAAGAGTAATGCCATCCATAGACAAAACTACAAATACAAAGACTCTTTCTCCCATTTTTAATTAAATACGGCATCCTCATTTTTACTAGATGAAGCAATGCAACAGGATCAGGATGGATTTAAAGCAGAAGCTTTTTGGATTTAGAAGGGAAGGTGTTACTTTCAGCTGCTAAAATGTGTCACTCTTTTGTAGCATGAGAGAACTTCAATAAAGACACATCTAACAAAGTGAAAACTACAGTGCTGTAGAAGTTCTCAACAGAAGGCAACTTATTTCTCAGGGTTACAGGATTCACATATACAGAAGTAAATCCCACCGTCATATAAGTAATTAAATATATAACAAGCTCTGTATGTGCCTACAAGGCCTGCTGTCCCTACCCTACCCTACCCTATCCTACCTTACTCTACCCTCTTCCATCCCATCCCCTTCCCTCCCATCCCATCCTTGCTTTAATTCTACTGAGAGTTTCTCTGTCAATTAGCAAGTTTTATAGTGGAAAGCTTTACATTTTTAAAAAGACATTTCAAATAGCCAAGAATTTCATACAATTTTGCCTGAGGATAATTGAATTGTTTTTCTTACACTGTGCTTCCCCCCCCCAAAAAAATAGTTTCTTTGGGAGTGCTAGATCCAATGTGTTATCTTTCTTAAAAAAAACACATGCACAAAAAGACCACCTATCAATGTTATCTGGGCACAATCAATATATATGTGGGAAGGGAAGGAGAGGAACCATTCTGGCTTTGAAGAACAAGCAATAACCTTTTGGTTTTGACAATAAGCTTTGTGTTCTCACTGCTAATCTTTCCCAGGAAAATCAAAATTCTCTAAAATGCTAGGTTGGATTATAGAATAAATTTACAATCAGACTGAAGTGTTTGTGTACTGTACATACATACTGTACACAAAATGAAGTACAAATTCACATAGTGTTACAACCCATATGAAAATTTGCTGGAATTCTGAAGATTCCATATTCAGGTTATCAGCCCTGCTAAACTGACGAAGATTTTACTAGTCAAATGCACTAGAATAAATACAAACTATTTAAGGGCAGTTATTTCGGTTGGGTTTAAAAGGGACAGTGTCCTCTGTAATGTTGGCCATTGTAAATAGCTTAGTGTCAGCTGAAGTTGAAAGCTTCAGTACCACATTTCTTTGAAAATATTCTGTTGCTACTTTTAAGTGAGTTCTTCAAATTTGGATTCTTTCATCACAAAGTATTAAGAGGAACCTCGCCTTTCTTCTATGCAATTCAAGGGCGAGAAACCTTTTAGTGCTTGGGTATAGTAACATGTTGGGGAAACCTGAAACCAGCAAAAGGGAGGACAATGAAACAAAATGGGTAGCTCTAATTCTTTCTTGTTTTTTGGGAAGGGGTTATGTTTTTTTTTTAAAAAAAAAACAATCTTAACTTTATAGGAAGACTTAGATTGCCATTTTGAAATGTTTCTTACATCGAAATAGAAAACTTGCAATCAATGTTCAGCAGTATTGACTGAGGAAGCCCTTGAGGCTACTAGTGTTCTTGGATCAATCATTATGACTAATGTTCGGTATATAATCATTTCAAATCATTTACTTAAATGGAAATGGAAGAACCCTGTTGTATTAAAGAAAAATTCCAACTAGAAACTTTTGTTCTCAATTATTAAAAAAAAATATTGAAGTAAGGTAAGGCATTGCTATTTGATTACGTGATAAATAGTAAGGATTGTTTTGTTGAACTAATCAAGATAGTCTGGTTCATCTATAATGCTAAAGCACAATGAATGGACCAGTGCAATATGCTCAGCCAAAGCAAAAACAAACAAACAAAAGGAATAGCATGATGTATGATTCAGATCAATAAACATATATATAGGTTACTAAAGAAACCCATACAATATTGGCTTTTTTTCCCAGCAGGTGGTATTCATCTAATGTCTTTCTTTTCATGTTTTAAGATGTTGAATTATGTAATCTTATTACATAGTCTTATATAGATTGTTCTTTAATTCTTATTGACCAATATGGTTATTTGTATTGCATCCTGCTATGCTTTTCCAACTGCGTAGATGTAAACAGGTAATAATACATGATAGAGAATCTATATTTTTTACTTAAAAACCTAAGTACAAATGTGTAATCACATTTTTCCCGAAATATATAGAGAGCCCTGGTGGCACAGTAGTTAAAGTGCAGTATTGCAGACAAAACTCTGCCCACAGCCTGGAGTGATGGGCAGATGGGACTCAAAGTTTACACTCCTTTCAGAGGTTAGTAAAATGAGGATCCAGATTGTTGGAGAAAATATACAAATAATGCTTCTACATTGTAAATCACCCAAAGAATGCTATAAAGTGTATGGGGCAGTATATAAGCCTAAATGCTATTGCTATAGTAATCAGAACTCCTGAAACTTCCACAGTTGGTAGGCAAAAAATATTTTCCTTAAATGTCCCATCTCTATACCTTTTATGGGTGCTTACTATAGGATATTCTTATGTAGGAAGACAGCACACACACACCCCAGAGAAGGAAATATTTTGGGGAATATTTAAAAAAAGGCAGAATATTATATTTCCCCAAAGGAATACAATAATGGAGAAAGAAAATCTTAAAGGACAGAAACCAGCCCCAGTCCGTCTTACTTAATTTTGTTGTGAGTTATACAATGACAATAAAGATATTCTATTCTATTCTGTTCTATTCTCCTCCAGGCAAAGGCTAGCTCTGTAGAAATTCAGATTTGATAATCCTATTCCGAAAGGTTGGGAGCAGAAAGGCTGGAGCTGAGGGGATTAGAAAAACAAAGAGGACATGAAACATGACCTTTAGGACTTAATAGGATTAACCCACCACCTTTAGAATATCAAAGGAACAGGAACAACTCCAAACACAAAAGCCCAAGAAGATATAAAAAACCACCACTCCCAGCTCCATGTGGTCAGCCATCCCAGAAACATGCTGCTGTCACTGAAGTTTCTGGCAACTAACTAAACAAGAACCTGCTTTCTAAAGCAGTCTCCATTGTAATAATAATAATAATAATAATAATAATAATAATAATAATAATAATAATAATAATAATAATAGTAGTAGTAGTAGTAGTAGTAGTAGTAGTAGTAGTAGTAGTAGTAGTAGTAAAGTTGGAAGGGACCTTGGAGGTCATCTAGTCCAACCCCCTGCTTAGGCAGGAAACCCTATACAATTTCAGACAAATGGCTGTCCAGTCTCTTCTTGAAAACTTTCAGTATTGGAACATTCACTGCTTCTGGAGGCAGGTTGTTCCACTGGTTAATTGTTCTAACTGTCAGGAAGTTTCTCCTTAGTTCTAGGTTGCCTCTCTCCTTGATTAGTTTCCAACCGTTGCTTCTTGTCCTGCCTTCAGGCGCCTTGGAAAATAGCTTGACTCCCTCTTCTTTGTGGCAGCCCCTGAGATATTGGAACACTGCTATCATGTCCCCCCTCGTCTTTCTCTTCATTAAACTAGACATACCCAATTCCAGCAGCTGTTCCTTATATGATTTAGCCTCCAGTCCCCTAATCATCTTTGTTGCTATTCTCTGTACTCTTTTCTAGAGTCTCAACATCTTTTTTGCATCGCGGTGACCAAAACTGGATGCAGTATTCCAAGTGCCAAGGCATTGTAAAGTGGTATTAACACTTCACGTGATCTTGATTCTATCCCTCTGTTAATGCAGCCTAGCACTGTGTTGGCCTTTTTGGCAGCTGCAGCACACTGCTGGCTCATATTTAGGTGATTGTCCACTAGGACTCCGAGGTCCCTCTCACAGTTACTGCTATTGAGCAAGGAACCCCCTATACTATACCTGTGCATTTGGTTTTTCTTGCCTAAATGTAGAACCTTACTTTTTTCACCATTGAATTTCATTTTGTTAGATAGTGCCCAGTGTTCAAGTCTGTCCAGATCCTTCTGTATCTTAAGCCTGTCTTCTGGAGTGTTGGCTATTCCTGCCAGCTTGGTGTCGTCTGCAAATTTGATGAGTTCCCCATCTATCCCCTCGTCCAAATCATTGATATAGATGTTGAAGAGCACTGGGCCCAGAACAGAGCCCTGGGGCACACCACTACACACTTCCCTCCATGTAGATGCGGTTCCATTGAGGACCACACGCTGAGTACGGCCGGTCAGCCAACTACGGACCCATCTGGTGGTGATGCTGTCTACCCCACATTTTTCTATCTTGTCAAGTAGTAGGTTGTGATCTACTTTATCAAATGCCTTACTGAAGCCCAAGTAAATTATGTCCACAGCATTCCTCTAATCCACTAATTTTGTCACTTGGTCAAAGAATGCAATGAGATTTGTCTGGCATGTTCTATTTTTGACAAACCCATGTTGGCTTTTAGTAATGACTTTGTTTGCCTCTAGGTGTTCAGTGATTCGTTGTTTGATTATCTTTTCCAGGATCTTCCCAGGTATTGAGGTCAGGCTGATAGGTCTGTAATTTCCTGGATCCATTTTTTTTCCTTTTTTGTAGATGGGAACTACATCAGCTCTTTTCCAGTGCTCTGGTAGTTCCCCTGTGCTCCAGGATCTTTGAAAAATATAGTTCAGTGGTTCTGAGTTCACATCTGCCAGTTCCTTGAGAACCTTGGGGTGTAATCTATCTGATCCTGGCGATTTGAACTCGTCTAGGCTGGACAAGTGCTCACTTACCATTTTCTTGCCTATCTTAACTTGCGTTTCTAGTCTGTTTTTTATGGCACTATTTTTGATAGGTTGGTCTGTTTTTTCCCTTTGTGCAGATGCAAAAAATGAGTTAAATAGTTCTGCTTTCTCCCTGTTGCTTGTCACCTTCTTGTCACTTTCACCCACTAATGGATCAATCATTTCCTTCACGTTTTTCTTGTTTTTTACATGTTTTTTTTTGTTATGTTTGACTTTGGTCGCAAGCCTTAGTTCATTTTGAGCCTTGGCTTTCCTCACTTCATCTTTGCAGGCACGGGCTATTTGCTGATATTCTGCCTTAGTTATGTGCCCCTCTTTCCACTTTCTATACTTGTCCTTTTTATCTTTCAATTTGTCACAGAGTTCTTTATGCAGCCATGCTGGTTTCTTTTGTGAGCTGTTATTTTTCCTCTTTGTTGGTATTGTGCTAGACTGGGCTTTTATTATCTCATTTTTCAAAATTTCCCAAGCTTCTTGAGTTGTTTTCCCCTTGAGGATTCTCATCCATGGAATACTTCCCAAGCCCTCTCTAAGTTTATTGAAATTAGCTCTCTTGAAGTCCAAGACTCTAGTTTGACTGTGTTCTATTGCTTGTGCTTCCATAATGTTGAATTCCAATATTCCAGTATGTGACTGGACCCTGATGAAGACTTTTCTTTCAACACTTATTATTGCTGACCAAGCCTGCCTGTATTTAATATTGTTACTTAGTTATCATGGCCTGACTGCATATGTTGAGATTCTAAATTGGAATTAGTTCTTCTAGAAGTTTCAGGAAAGCAAGAAACAGGAAAACAAAACCCTATTCTTAATTCTAGTGTTGTTTCATCAGTAGCAAACACAAAATGTGTTAGAGTTTTACAGCTTTCCAGCGCAAAAATAAGCCCAAAAAATAAGCACACATTCAAAATGAGCAGGAGACATAATTTAGAAAAACTTTATCTATAATATATATATAAACATGATACATACAGTTTCATTCAGTTCCTGGCATCGTGATAGAGAACAACTCTTAACTTGGAGATCAGGACACAGGCAAGACTAAGACATGCCCAGACCTAGGCTGAATCATATGCCTCACACAGCCAATACAGTGTCTCAATTGAATAACAGTTCCCATTGGCTGGTTCATTGCTATGGCTATTCCAGTTCATAAATTCTTGCACACTGACACTCCTCCCTTTATGACTGGAATAGACATAAAACCAAATAATTTAATACTCTTCCCATGGTGTACTCCACCCAATGGCTTGGTCATTACATCTGCCAGATTGTCATCTGAACAATGAAGCAAGCAATTAGTTTACTTTTGATGGCTTCTCTGACATTACAATACTTAATGTCCACATGCTTGCTTCTACTTTTCACTCTGTCACCTGTTGCCATTTTAATGCAAGCAGCATTATCTTCAAATACTGTTATAGTTTCTTTAACTTCTATACTTAAATCCTTTAACAGCTGTACATACCAGGTTACTTCTGAACAAAGTTCAGACAGAGCAATTAATTCTGCCTCCGCAGTAGAAATAGCTACACTTGTTTGTTTTCTGGACTTCCATCTGATCAAAATCCCTTCAAATAATACCACAAACCCAGAATTGGACTTTTGGTTTGCATATCATTGGCATAATCACTGTCAACATAACATTTTAACTTTAGTTCTTCAGAGACCTGTATTTGAAGACCCCAATTCACAGTTCCCTTCAAATACCTAAGAATTCTCTTCACATCCATCCAATGCAACTGTGTTGGTGCAGCAGTAAAGCAACTTAAGATGCTTACTGCACAAGCTATGTCTGATCTGGACCACTGTGACAGATATAACAGGCTTCCTATCGCTGACTGATATATCTCCTGATCACAGGCTTCACTTTTGTCCTCACCGAAAGTGTTGTGAAAATCTATGGGTATTTCACCCAGTCTTTTCAACTCAAACTTTTTCTCCAATTGATTAGCAAATTCCTTCACCTGTGCCAGATCCTTTGCAATGAAGCAAAGATCATCCACAAATGCTAATAATTGACAATCCCCACTGTGGAACCTTGCAGTATATATGCAACCATCAGCCTTACAACTCTTGAACCCAAGACCCTACAATGCCACATCTAAACAGATGTTCCAGTTTCTGACTGATTGCTTCAGCCCATAAACGGCCTTGTTCAGTTTATACAGTGCCAGGCTTTTTACTTTCATACCCTGGTGCTTGAACCATGTAAATTTGTTCCTCCAACTCTGCATTGAAGAATGCTGTGGTTATATCAAAGTGCCAAAATTTATGCCCACATGCCGTTGCCAACGCTAGTGCCAATTTTATAGTTTCACTTTTTACCGTTGGTGCAAATACCTCAGAGTACACATTTTTCTTCTGCGAAAACCCGTGCCACTAATCTTGCCTTATATTGGACTTCATTGTTGGGTAACACTTTCTTTTTGTATACCCATTTACATCCTACAGCTTTGTAACCTTGTGGCAAAGTCATTGAGGTGAACATTTTATGTTCATCCATGGATTTCATTTCTTTGTCCATGGCCTCTTTTCACTTCACTTGCTCCACTTTGGGTAGTACCAATACTTCCTGATAGTTTCTTGGCTCATACCACACATTACACGCCTTTATTTTCCCAGCAGAATACCTGTCAGGTGGAATCCCCTTGTTCCATCGCTCTGACCTGCGTGGCATTGACTGCTCTTAACTGTCAACCCATTTCCTGTTTCACATAAGAGTCACCATCTTCTTCTGACTCTTTTTCTTGTCCTTTTTCAGCTTCTCCTCCCTGAACATTGACATTGTCACTAAGTGAGTCACCATCACTAAGTGGATCATCCCCAGAATTGGCATCAATTCTGCCCCAATTCTGCTCTGCAAAGCTAGCAGATCTGGGAATTACTATCCTTCTGCTTCCATCGCTAAAGCGATAGCTCTTTGAGCCAGGCTCATAACCCATAAACCTGAGCTTTCTATCCTTTTGTTGCCCTTTTCTCCTAATTGCCTTTGGAATATGCACCCAAAATATGCTTCCAAACACCCTTAAATGTGCCAGAGATGGCTTTCTCCCATATAGCACAGCATTTGGAGTATCATTGATAGAGGAACTCCACAGCCTATTGACCAAATAATTAGCAGTCAACATGGCTTCACCCCAATATGACCTGCTCAAACCAGAATTCTCCAGCAGTGAGTCTTTCATGGTCTGCAAGACTCATTTCCATCTTTCAGCCATGCCATTCTCAGCTGCTGTGTACGATTTGTGTGTCTATGTCTTATTCCTAGCTGCCCCAACCACTGTTGAAAACTTGCTGACATGAATTCTGAACCCGTCATTTGCAGATGGCATACCTGTTGCCTATATCTTCTTTCTGTGAAGCTCACCGATTGCTTGAACTTCTGTAGCACCTCTGTTTTGCTTTTCAGCAAATAACAGAAACCAAATCTGCTATGGTCATAATGACCAGCACATACCTGGCTCCTCCCAAGGTGGCTTGCATTGGTCCTACTAAATCTGCATGTACCAGATGTCATAGTATACCAGATCTAGAACCCTTGTTGTCTGCCTTGTGCTCTTCTTGCTCACTGGGAACACCTTGGATTTCGGTGGTTTACATACTGCACAGTCTAAGTATGCCTTACATCCTTTCAAGGTTAATCCCTCTGCAAACTCTGGCATCCTATGCAAGACTCTGAAGTTGGCATGGCCACGCTTTCTATGCAAGAGATGAATGCATGAATCATGCTGTGCCACATTAGCAAATGTTTGGGCACATTGAATCTTTTGTGCCTGCAACACATAAAGCTTATCTTGTTTTATGCCCTGTGCACATAAATTCCCATTTCTTTTTATGAGACATTTACCATCCATAAATATGGACTCAAACCCTTGTCAAGACTGGAGACACTCAATAAATTATGCTCCATTTCAGGTACACATAATACATTATTAAACCTTTCCTCCAGACATGGAATCAGCACACTGCCTTTCTCCATGACTTTTGCCTTCTGGCCATTTACTAAGGCCACTGCATCTCCTCCAGTTGAATTCAATCTGGAAAACAACTTAGAATTATTAATAATTGTTTGACTAGCCCCACTATTAACCATTTGTCTCTACTGTTACAATAGCTAACTTTTGCAACAGCAGCTTGTCATGTTCTGTTTTTCTTCCTTGTAAACAGTCTTTCTTTAAATGCTGCTCTGCTCTCTCTGCTCCTTGGACCCCCACCTCAGGAATTTCTCCTCTTGGCTTTTTCTAAAATGGCATTTCTGTTCTTCTGAAATCAAACAGGCTTAATGCTTCCATACTTAATTCCTGTTCTGGTCTGCATTCAAAAACAGCTGAAACGATGGCCTACGTTTCATCAAGACTATTTAAGACCAACAGCACTTTCTGAGACTCAGGAATCTGCATTCTTCGCTGTTCTAATTCAACAAACAGTTTCTGCATGTGGAGCAAATGCTCTTCTACACTCTCATGTGGCAGTAGCCAGGCTCTGTACAATTGCCTCGATAATTGCACTATATTGCATGCTGACACACTCACATGGACACTTCTCAACTTCAGCCAAACTTCTTTTGCAGTTAAGTCAGCTACATTTAAGAATTGTTCATCTTCCACACTTAAGATGATGTAAGCCAGTGCCTTATCATGCCTCCATTGATCTTCAGCTGCTAATTGCCCCTGGGGTGGATTAATCACCATATCCCAGAGCTCCTTATCCTTCAGAAAGCATTCCATTTTTGTCCCAGTGGAGGCAGAGAGCTCTCCTTAAAATCAGCCATCCTGCGAGCCTTCAGCTGAGTCTCTGCCTGTTTCTTTCTTATTTAACTCAGACAGTCCTTCAGCTTAATTACAGTTCCGTGTTGAGCCTCAATCTTTTTATTCAGTCTGAACTGTGTGCAAGGGCTGGCTGGGATCTGGGCCCATAACCCGCTAGAGTTTTACAGCTTTCCAGGGCAAAAATAAAACCCCAAAATAAGCACACATTCAAAATGAGCAGGAGGCATACTTTAGAAAAACTTTATCTATAAAATATATATAAACATGTGTGGGAAGTTAACCCAGAGAAGGAAATATTAAAAAGGCAGGAAAAAAATATTGTTCACCAAAAGGATTTTTAAAAGCATTTTCTGAAAAGCAGAAACCAAACCTGGCCTCATCTCTTTGCCCAGGGCAGTAGTTAGTCTTATACATATGCAGATGTGGAACCATCAGGAATTTTGGAGCCAGGGATCTCAAGACAA
>NW_015387079.1:407760-409044 GCF_001527695.2 Protobothrops mucrosquamatus
TAGCTTTCTTCACCTCATCGTTGCAGGCTCAGACTATTTGCTAATATTCTGCTTTAGTTATGTGCCCCTCTTTCCACTTTTATACTTGTCCCTTTAATCTTTCAATTTATTAGAGAATTCTTTATGCAGCCATGCTGTTTCTTGTGAGAGCTATTATTTTTCTTCTTTGTTGGTATTGTGCTAGATTGAGTTATTTTTTTAAATTGCCCAAGCTTCTTGTTTCCCCTTGAGGATTCTCATCCATGGAATCCCTCCCAAGCCTCTCTTAAAGTCCAAGACTCTAGTTGGACTGTTCTATTGCCATGTGCTTCCTACATACCTTAGCTGAGTTCTTATACCCTTTCATGGTTTCCAAAATTGTCATTTCTGATTTTTTTGGTCAGTGTCTGTTGCTAGGTTAATCTCTTTCTCAATTCTGTCTAAAAGGTGTTAATTTTTGTTCCAGGGGGAATCCAGTGTAAAAATTATTCTGTTGTTGTGTAACTTTTGGTGTTTCTATCCTAATTCTGTCAAGTCTAATTATCTGTCTATCCTTTTCCTGAAAAATGTGTGTCTATCTACAAGAGCCTTTTGAAGCTCAAGTTTGCTTGTGTAGGGAAATAATTTTCTCAAGTTACTTTTCTTATCCTATCACTTATTGGTGAAGCTACTATGAAACTTTTCTTATCCTAAATGTATAAGCATTTCCCAATCTCTAAAACAATATGGTCTATTTCAGAATAAATGTTAAAGGCAGATTTTGTTTGCCTGATTCTTTAACAACTGCAGCATTAATGTCTTTTCAAAACTGCCTGCAAGCAACCCCCCCCCTTCCCTCAGGTACTTCTCTTTTTCTTGTCTTTTGTTCTCCATACCATGTCTGCCTCTCCTGGGAGAGTCCACCCAGAAAGGTGGGGAAGACCTTGTTCTTATATCTTTCAGCCTGCAATCCTCCTCCAAACCTTTGGAAGCAGAACACACAGACCCAGATGCTGCCTCCATCCATTTGAGCCATGGAATTGGGTTTTGAATCCAGCCACCATGCCACCTGAATGCACTAAAAAGCCATCATGCAACCTGAATGGAACATCTTCCCAAGTCCTACTATTTCCCCAGATGCCTGTGAAAGCTGCAGAAGGAAGGAGTCCTGGAGCCACTGGTGCCATGTGAAGCCTCAGAAGAGAAAATTAGACTGTGGGGGGAGGGTGGAAAGTCATTGTAAAACTTTTCTTTCTTGCCCCATTTGTATTGTAACAAGCCAGTTGAATGTATTAATGGAGAGATGGCATTTGGGAATAGTTGGCA
>NW_015387079.1:410090-417102 GCF_001527695.2 Protobothrops mucrosquamatus
CCATGTTTGCTTATTTATTCCCGGCTTGGATGAACCAGGATGAAGACTTTCTTCTAACACATGATACACACAGTTTCATTCAGTTCTTGGCAATGGTAGAGAACAACTCTTAACTTGGAGATCAGGACACGGAAGACTAAGACATGCCCAGACCTAGTCTGGATCACATGCCTCACACAGCCAATCCTGTGTCTCAATTAAATAACAGTTCCCATTGGTTGGTTTGTTGCTATGGCTATTCCAGTTCATAAATTCTTGCACACTGACAAAATGCTCATTCCTCAAGTCTGCAAGCACAATGAGTTAAACTGGAAGTGACAATTCCTCCTCACAAATATGGAGGTCTGAGACTGTGACCAAAACATAGACCAAGAGATCTTTCAAATATATGGGGCAGGATCTGGCAATGAGGGGAAAACTCATACAGAGAGGTTGGGAAGAGCAGAGATGTACAGCACTATCAAATTCACAAATTTAGTTTTAAATGTGCCTTTCAAATTGTACCTTCTTCTTTGGACTAGAGCTTTTCATACCAAATTCTGGCATAAAGGAAACTTTTTTACCTGTTTAAATGGGCTCCCTTTTTCTGCCAAAATAATATTTAAGACTGAGACCAAAAGGTTGCTATGCCTGGCACGATGATATGCTTTATTTTGATCATCTTTAATTACTGCAAATTTCAGACCTGCTGAAATCTTCCTCTGCATTGGCCATTTGCAAGAGCCATCATCCAGAATCTGGAAATACTGAGAGATGCAGAAGGTTACTTTATATGGTTTTGCATCCATTGAAAAGAAATAGGAAGACAGATTCCATCCTACTGCCTTTTACTGAGTAATTCTTAAAGTAAATATTTGCAAGGTTTAGATTCCAATATGCTTCCTTCATGCTGATTGTCTATGAAAGAGGCATTTATGGTCAATAGAACACAACAGGGAGATGCTAATCTTTGGATTCAAAACAAACTATTATATATACTTTATCATATTAACTTTGGTCCAAGCATATACATTTTAGAAATCTGAAATGACATCTTGAAATATACTGCTCAAAAAATAAAGGGAACATTTTAACATAGAATTGAAGGAGTTTGTGTTCCCTTTATTTTTTTGAGCAGTATATTAATTTTGTGACATGTACAAATGTCAGAAAAATTATCCAACTGCATTCCAAATAACACACTACTGCACCATTGCTCCTAGTAAGATATATCTGGCATCACTCAAGCAAACAGGAGCATTCTGTTTTCCTTCAAATTAAACATTATTTGATAAAGTGACTAAATTAGTAGACCAGAGAAATACTGTAGACATAGTATACTTAGATTTCAGTAAGGCATTTGACAAAGTAAACCACACCTGCTGCTTAGTATGCTAGAAAAATATGGGATAGACAACATCACCACCAGATGGATCTGTAGTTGGCTGACCAACTGTATTCAGCAAGTAGTCCTCAATGTTACTACATCCGCATGGAGAGAGGTAAGCAGTGGGGTACCACAAGGCTCAGTCTTAGACCCAGTACTGTTCAATATCTTCATAAATGACTTAGATGATGGAGTAGAAGGGGAACTCATCAAATCTGCAGGAATAGCTAACACCCCAGAAGACAAGCTCAGGATCCAAAAAGATCTTGACCAACTTGAACAATGGGCCCTATCCAACAAAATGAATTTTAATGTGGTGAAAAGCAAAGTTTTACATTTAGGCAGGAAAAATCAAAGGTATAAGTACAGATTAGGTGAGACCTGGCTCAAAAACAGTAACTTTGAGAGGGACCTTGGAGTTCTAGTGGACGATCATTTGACTATGAGCCAGCAGTGTGCAGCAGCAGCCAAAAAAGCTAATACAATCCTGAGTTGTATAAACAAAGGCATAGAATCAAGTTCATGCAAAGTATTAGTACTGCTTTATAAAACCCTAGTAAGACTACATCTGGAATACTGCAACCAATTTTGGTCACCATACTACAAAAAAGATGTTGAGACTTTGGAAAAAGTTCAGAGAAGAGCAACTAAGATGATCAAAGGCCTGGAGACTAAAACATGTGAAGAATGGCTGCAGGACTTGGGTTTGGCTAATCTAAAGAAAAGAAAAAACAGGAGCAACATGATAGCAGGATTCCAGTATTTGAGGAACTGCCACAAAGAAGAGGACATCCAACTATTCTCCAAAACACCAGAGGGCAGGACAAGAAACAATGGTTGGAAACTGACCAAAGAGAGAAGCAACTTAAGGAGAAAGTTCTAACAGTGAGGACAATTAACCAGTGAAACAGCTTGCCTTCAGAAATCGTGGGAGCTCCATCACTGGAAGTTTTAAAGAAGAGACTAGGCAGTCAGTTGTCTGAGATGGTATAGGTTCTCCTGCTTGAACAGGGGCTGGACAAGAAGAGCTCCAAGGTCCCTTCCAGCTCTATTCTATTCTAAACAGGTGAAAATAGCACTGTTAAGTAACAGCACTTTTACTTCTACTGAGAATTCAGGTGGTCATTCACTCTGTGGCTGTTGATATATCTTGAAAGAATATCACACTGAATAAACATGTTTGTGCCTCATTAACTTTTCTCATACAGAAAGTCAGTTAATTGCATTTTTGGATTTGGGTTTATTGCTAGATAAAACATACTGAATTTAATAAAATGCAAGTATAGTTATGTAACCATATAATAATTATATCTTCAAAATTTTGTGGCTGACAAAGAGTTAGTGGGAGACTAGTATAGCTTGAAAAGAGCTTGAAATAGCTATACTAGTCTCCCACTAACTCTTTGTCAGCCACAAAATTTTGAATTTACAGTATTCACAGTATGTGACATCTGTCTGCAAAACATTCTCCTAGATTGGAGCGAAACACAGAACAGACTGATTTATATTTGGTAGACTGGGTGCTCCACCCAACAGATAAGATTAATAATTATATTTGTATATAAATATATAAACAAAAAATAACAACGTGAGATTGTGTTTCTGATAGTCATAGGCATAGTATAAATCCCTGCAGAGAGATCCTCTAACCCCAACTAGCTAACTTTGGCCTTAAAAGCTAAATAGAAGGGAGACTGCTTAATCCTTGGATTGTAGTCTAGACCAGCATTTCTCAATCTTGGCAACTTTAAGATGTGTGATTTCAACTCTCAGAATTCCCCAGCCAGCGTAGAAACTCTGGTCTAGACAGATAACTCAAAAGATGTCTCAGACAGAGTGAAGACATTATCTCAGAGTTGGACTGCTGAGTTGGAATTAATAGGTTATGTTGAGTAGTTATGTCTGTTAGAAGCAGTTCTAAAATTATTGAGAGAATAGATTTAGGAGATGAAGTTCTTTAATCTTTTATTTTGACCATAGCTTTTTGGATTTTCTAAGCCTCGACCAGGCCTTCCATAATCTGAGCAGAGGGCACAATTAAATAATACTGAATTCTATCCAATATGTAGAGCCACAATTGTAGGTTTAACCTTAGAATTCATCCTGATTCTCTTTTTATTTATCCTTATTATTTGTTTCTATCTGTTCTGTAAACAACTTAAATTGCTTTGTATGGTTTCCAAATCCCCGGAGATTGTGCCACTAGAATATAGCCTAATCCATAAAGCAATGATGATGTGATTTCTGCTGATTTTTTTTTTTGAAGGAGTAAAAGTTCCTAATATGCTTCCTATACCTAAAAAAGTTTATGAGAAAAAAAACCTAACTCTCTGAAAACTCAAAACACCACTTAAAATATTGTCTCTGTCTTCAGTAAACCAGTAATGGTATTACATCAGTATCCAACCTATAATGACCATTGGAATGCAATAACTACAATAATGCAACAATTACAACAACGCAACAATAGTTCACAAAACTAGCATTTGCTTGTCCCTGGCGTGCACCTAAAAAAGGATCTTAGGACTTGGGTTAAAATTAATTAGCTTTTCTTCACATAAATAAAATCAGAAACTGTAGCAGATAAAGTAGAAAATACACTGAAATGGGGGGGGGGTTTTCTGTATGGATGAAATTCTTAAATCTTTATTGCATCTAAGAAGAATTCGTGAGATTTTGGATTATAGTTTCAAATTCTTCACTAAATAAATATGTAGCTTCCAGGTGATAAAAAATATTGCAGCAAGAAAGAGAAAAAATTAGAATACAGGTAGTCCTCAACTTACAACCACAATTGAACCCAAAATTTCTGTTGTTAAGTGAGACATTTGTTAAGTGTGTTTTGCCCCATTTTATGACCTTGCCTCAGTTGTTAAGTGAATCACTGCAGTTCATAAGTTAGTAACATAGTTACTAGTGTTAAGTGATTCTGACTTCCCCATTGACTTTGCTTGTCAGAAGGTCACAAAAGTTGATCACATGACTCCGGGACACTGCAACCATCATAAATATGAACCAGTTGCCAAGCATCTGAATTTTGATCACATGATCATGGGGATGCTGCAAAGGTTGTAACTGGGAAAAATGGTCATAAGTCAGTTGTTTGAGTGCTGTTGTAACTTTAAACAGTCACTAAATGAACTGTTGCAAATCAAGGACTACCTGTATAGAAATTATTAATTTAGCTTCATAATTTAAGTGTACTTTCTATCTGGAAGGCTCCATTGTAAAAATTAAATTATTAGTAGCCCAATACTAGCACATGGGGCATGCTTTCAGGCATATAGTAGGCTACATTTTCTTTTTGCTTTGAAATGCAATTTACACAAGTGTAAGCTTGTGCACTCCCAACTCATGAAGATGGGAATGTGGTTTTGGAGCAGCAAGCTTCTTTTATATCTTATCAATCCTTGATGGTTTTAATGATGATGCTTTTTCTCATCTGAGAAGAGAAAGCCAAGCATAGTGGAGACATTTTTTCTGCCCTATTGGATTCAAACCTCAGCTGGATATTGAAATTCCATTCTGTGATCTACGACATATTTTTCAAAAACCAAGAATATGCCCAACATGTACATATAGTGGTTTACCTGATACTATATAATACTTTCCCATTTTTGGAAATCCTTAGAAGCTTGTTGTCTGTGGTAACATCATGGAAGTTTGCACCTTTCTCGTTGGCAAAGAATAAATCAGGTTTCCAAATAGAGTCCAACATTGATGGATCCAAATCCAAGGAGTCATCAGGGTATTCACTATAAGCAAGACGGGAGTCGTTCCACTGCTGCCTCAAAAAAATGTTCACTCTGTAGTCCTATAGAAATGTCAGATTATATTTGAAATGTCAGATTATATTATTTAATTTCTTGTCCAGATGATTGCGCTTTTAGACTTTGAACCCTAGATCAATTATTGAATTATCTGATACAATATTATGTTTTACATTAGTCAAGGACAATCTATTATTATTAATATTCAATTCAATTCACAGTTTGGGATTGGTAAAAACTTAACACTTCAAGTCCTAACCAAGGACCTAAGAACTGTTTAGGTAATGTCTCAGTATATAGGCAGTTCTGAGTAAAGTGGTTTTTTGCAAAGTCAGAATATTTAGGTCTAATAAGTTCAAAATTCCCATGTATCTAGGCAGCCCTCTGGGTATTGCTCCAAGGGCCCCTATTACTAGTGGTACAACCATTGATTTCTTCTTCCATAATCACTCAACCTCAATTTGCAGATTATGGTATTTTGTAATTTTTTCTAACTATTTCTCTTCAATTCATGCATTACATGTGAGCCAAATGTCTGTCTATTTGGATTCAAAAGTTCCACATTATTATTATTATTGATCATCGCACAGTCAGCCAGATGTTCAGACTGGGTTTGGCATTTTTGTCTATCTATCGAGTCCTTACCAAGGACCTGGAATAGGCAGATCTGGATGTTTGATGGTGTTACAGGTATCACCGCAGGATGGAAGCTGTTCCCAGTAAAACCGTTTTTTGCAATTGACTGATGGCGCATTTATCAATGCCAATGGTGTATTATTATTATTTTTATTTAAGATTTAATCTTCAATTCAATTCACAGTCTGGGACTGGTAAAAACTTAACAGTTCAAGCCCTAATCTAATCTAAGAACTGTTAGGTAACGTCTGAGTATATAGGCAGTTCCGAGTAGGATGGTTTTTTGCAAAGTCAGAATATTCAGATCTGATAAGTTCAAAATCTCCATGTATCTAGGCAGCCCTTTGGATAGTGCTCCTATTACTATTGGTACAACCATTGATTTTATTATTATTATTATTATTGTTGTTGTTGTTGTTGTTGTTGCTGCTGCTGCTGCTGCTGCTGTTGCTGTTTTATTGAAATCATAAAGCTATGGCATGGCAATTTTATCTCATTCTTTTTAGGACCAAAACGAAATTAAACTCTGTATCACAGAGTGCAAGTTTTCACTTACCATATGTTTTATTGATAAAATTAATAAAATTTATCTATTCAGCATAGTGGAAACATTTTGAAATGTAATTAGTATTCCATAATAGTGAGAATAAAAACTGTCTAAACATTATAAAAACCTGCCAGAATTTTAAAGACTAATTTTGATTGCCTCCTCACTGATTAATTTGTAAGTCTCTAGCTAAGCATTCATACAGTATATCCAGAAGAGTAATTTATAAATAAATATTAGCTAGGAATCTGTGAATAATATTTATTAACCTCACTTCAGAGAATGCATTTTGAATTATTGGAAGGTAAACACAGTGGGTCCTAGGAAGAACTAACATTTGATAACATTGACATTTTGTGCTATGCAGAAACATTATGCAAAATATCGACTGAGTAACTTTAGGAGTTTTTTCCTTAATGGTACATGGTTATGGCATCATTGTGTAACAACTGGCAGAATTGTTTTATGTGGAATGTCTTTGAAGGTGAGTGGAGGCTGTTGTGTTCTCTGTATTCCCCCCCCCTTAATCCCCTATGCATATCCTGATCACCCATTAAGGGTGATTGCCCTTCACCATTCATCGCCCATTAAGGGTGATTGCCCTTCACCATTGATCGCCCATTAAGGGTGATTGCCTTTCTCCATCTGCATACAGTTTCATGCCCGTTGCTGGTTGGCTAACTAGCAACAGGG
>NW_015387079.1:420554-422916 GCF_001527695.2 Protobothrops mucrosquamatus
TGCCCGTTGCTGGTTGGCTAACTAGCAACAGGGTCTTGCCAGCCAATGGAATTGTGTGATTACAAGCCAGGGGAATCCCATAAAAGAGGGCTCCCCTGGCCCAGAGAGCCAGTCCGGATTTACTTTATGCCTTGCCAATAAACCAAGAGCTGACTGTCACTCGACTCGTGTCTTACTGCCTGCGCGATCCAACAGAGGCTGTTACTGATTTTTTCCCTCACCTTTCAGCTGTATCTTTGTGAATGAGAAATATTGTATGAGTGAGTCCCGACATGATATCTACTTCAAGGCTACTGTGAGGTTAGTTTTGCTAATCAAAGATACATGGGGAGCAATGGCATGAAGACCCACCAGTCTTCATCTTTTTAAATAGATATCTAATTTCATTTTTTAAAAAATCAAGCTACAGTTAACATAATGCTTGATTTGTTTTGTTTTCCATATATGTTCACCCTAAAGCAAGGGTCCCTAACCCCCAGGCCATGGACCAGTAGCAATCTGTGGTCTGTTAGGAACTGCGCTGCATAGCTGGAAGTGAACAGTGGGCAAGCAAGCAAAGCTTCATCTGTATTTGCAGCTGCTCCCCAATGCTAGCATCACTGCCCCAGCTCCACTCAGATCATCAGGCTTTAGATTCTCATAGGAGTGTGAACCTTACTGTAAACTGTGCATGTGAAGGATCTAAGTTGCACATCCCTTCCCCCCCCCCCCACGTGTGTGGAAAAATTGTTCCAGGCAAATAGAAAAAAGAGGTTCTGGAAGTAGCTTTAAAAAAGAATCATTTTTAATCACTGAAAAAAATTGGAAAATCATCAAAACTAAAAGTATACAGTCCAACAAAGGATTCTCATATCTAATTTCCTGGGAGCTTACTCTCAGATAAGTGGGATTGCAATGTTAAAGCATTCAAAAATTTTATAAGCCTTTTAAAAATCATCAACAAAAATGTCTGTGAATGTCAAATGCTATTCCTGCACATTAAACTTTTTTCTCCTGTCTTAAGTAACAGACTGGAGGATGAACTCAATGCTTTGACACAACCTGACAAAGTTAAGCTGAAAAGGGATTTCCTTTGTACCCTTTGCTAGGGAGTATCTTTTTCATAGATCAGCAAATGTCTCAAATTAACCAAAAGTAGACTTTGGCATAATCTTATAACAACTAGTCCTTCTCACATGTAACCTATTATTTGGGGAAATAAAAAGAATCTTTCCCTGTTCCTACTGTTATTAAGTTCTTTATGACCAGGTTGAAACTAAAAAAATATAGTGTAAGTCATGTGTATATTGCTCTCCATACAATCACAACTGTATGCAATCAGCATTCAAAGGCAAAATAGGAAGTCTTTGCAAGTATAGACATTTCCCCATTGTGGATGTTCAACCCTCCTCAGGTCCTGTCAACCTCCATACATCAAACCTGGATCTAGTTTGTAAAAGAACCAGCACTTCCTATAGAGGTTTTCATATACCATTACTATTCTAGAGTAAATGGGGAATTTTCACCAGTATAGCCAACTCCCATCTGTGATTTTTCAACGCTAGAACATGGGGCATGGCTTCAGACATATATTAGAAAGGAGAGCTGGGTAAGTGGATCCTGTCTCTTCTTTCTGACATAGTAGATTATGAGTTTGGGAAAGAATTAAAAGGGTACAATTAAAGTGGCTTGAAGATTATATTTTATCATGTAAGGTACTTTCTTGCTATATGCTTGCTATAATATAATATATATTATATTATTCTAAGGCAAGAATATACTCTATTTATCTAGATAGTAAGATATTATATATCAAGGTAGTATATTTTCTTATAGGAAATCTTATTAAAGTGCATATTTCTGTGTATACACTATTTAAATGTATATGTGTTCAAAGCAAGGAAGTTTATAAAATCTTAACAGCAACATTATTTAATTCTGTTAGAATATCTGGCTGGCAAATTAATATACCAATAAAAGAAATAAAGTAAGTTGAACTTCTGAATTCCTTGACAACATTCATACATATGTATATAAAATGATTAAAACTGGTACAGATATAACTTATTAAAGCTGTATAAAATATAGATTTATGATTTTGATATCTTTGGAAATGCTCAGTCCTGGCACTGTGTTAAAATGTAGCAGCATGTTATTTTAAGAGCTGTTGGTCTAACAAATGTTAGCAACAGACCAGTTCTGTTTTTCTTTAGCCCAGGTAAGACGCTTCTGATGTTGTTTGTTGTTCAGGAGCGGCTTGACAAGAGGAATACGACATTTGCATCATTACATGCAAAGCAAGATAGTTCAAGCCGTGATGTGTCATAAGTAAGATGATTATGGCTTACAGCTCATGAAAACCCCAAATCAGAAGCGTCTTACC
>NW_015387079.1:423268-431221 GCF_001527695.2 Protobothrops mucrosquamatus
TGTAATATTCTAATTTTCTGAGATTGTGGATTTGGGGTTTTCATGAGCTGTAAGCCATAATCATCACAGTTATGACACATCACGGCTTGAACTATCTTGCTTTGCATGTAATGAGTCTATCTCATATATTAGGTTCACCTTTTAAGTTGCATTACTGAAATAAATGAACTTTTGCACGATATTCTAATTTTTCAAGTTTTACCTGTAGTTCCCTTGCTCTGGAGTTTAAAAATTTGAATGACTTTCATGGCATTTTCCTCTCAAAAATAAAGTTTATGTCCATAATATTCCAGAAGCAGATGGCCTAACCTGAATAAGTTTTGTTGCATTTGGCACCAATTATATGTGAATAAAAGCAAGAGAGCCCAAATGCCTCATGTTTACCCTGCACACTCAGCTGTTTCTCCTTCTACTATCCCACTAAATTAAGAGGAAAAAACACACCTTAGTAGATGGAGTAGTAATAGTAATAGATTACTAATAGTGTTCTTTTATATTCTGGATTGATTTGTGATGCAGTTGCCAAAACAGTTGGCCATTGTTGATGTAAGTACAGCTACACTATAATTTGCCCAATTTTTCATGCAGAGTTAAAACCATAAGGCCTGCCTTGCCAATAAGGAATATAAGAAAGATAACTGCTTCAGTTGGCTGGTTTTTATCTTCATGAAACATTGTTTATTATATTTTTATTCTGCCTTGTAAAACTGATACAGGTAGTCCTCAACTTACAACAGTTGACATAGTGACTGTTCCAAGTTACAACAACACTGAAAAAAGTGACCTATGACCATTTTTCATACTTGTAACTGTTGCAGCATCACCTTGGTTTCATAATCAAAATTCGGATGCTTGGCAACTGGTTCATATTTATGATAGCTTCAGTGTCCAGGGATCATGTGATTACCTTTTGTGATCTTCTGATAAGCAAAGTCAACAGGGAAGCCAGATTCATTTAACAACGTTACTAACTTAACAACTACAGCAATTCACTTAACAACTGTGGCAAGACAGGTTGTAAAATGGGGCAAAACTCACTTATCAAATCTAGCAACATAAATTTTGGGTTCTGTTGTGGTCATAAGTCGAGGACTGCCTGTATTTGTGTATATCCACCATTCTTTAATATATTTAATTTAAATGCTGGGGGGGGTTCCCCTTAAAAATGATTTTTTACATTTTTCTGAAAGACAATAGACATTCTTGGTCACCCTCATATCTGAGGCTTCCAGATTTAGGAAACCTCAGATCCATGGCACATGCCTCTCCTTCACAAGATAGCTTCAATAGGCAACCCCACTCACCATTGTAGTTTCAGCTATTGAACCAAAGCTGTTGATAAATATGTTGCAGGTAACATTTACAGGAAGACCTGCAAGTTGAATAATAAATAGAAAAAAATGACAGTTTGTGTATATGACATATATTAAGGATAGTTGTTTCAGTGCCAGTGGCATTGCCACACTTACCATTGTGATTTCTGTGACTGATCCAAAACTGTTGATAAAAATATTGCAAGTAACGTTTACTGGAGAACCTGTGAAATGCAATAAAAATGTTGCAATATATATCATAGAAAACTTCTTCTCCATCAGCATCTATGCAATCTGAAGCAGTAGCTGCTAAAATTAAGCAAAATGTGAGACAAAACAACAAATGATATTAACCCTGATACATTTTTATAGTCTCCCTCTCCCCATTGCAGTGAACTTTATTAATTCAATTTATGGTTTAATGACAAATGCAGCAAAAGTGAACTTGAAGCACAGTCACTGTAATCTTAGACAACCGTAGGATTCTCTGCAGAGAAAGTACTGTCATCTGGAATTCTCATTTCTGATAAATTGTATTAAAACCTAGACTAGATTATTTGAAAATATTGTTTTCCTACACATTTCCCTTTGTCAGTCTTAAATGAAGGTAGAAGGAGGAGAAATGGATTCTTAGAAGAAAGCCACATAACAAAAGTGAGCTAAACTTGCTTCTGATATTTTTCTTGGGTAAATGTAGGGATTTAATCATCAGTTTTCATAGAATAATGATTTATGGCATTCCATTGTGTTAAAAAAACAACCTTAAAATAAGACTGTCTTCTATAACAAGCAAAGTGCAAAACTGGAGACAGTGTATTTTAGGGGAAAAAATCCCCTGTTGGAATAGTTGTTTCGTTCTTGTCCTTTTTAAAGACAGCAACGATATAAAAGAGATAGAAAGGTAGTAGTGGTCTAGCTGTAGCCAAAAACTTGACAGCAACTAAGCAGTTATTGTCACATGCTTTTTCATATTAAGGTATTGTCATAATTGGTATGTATCATATATATTTTGTGCAAATATGCAATGCATTATACTGACAGTACTACAGACAAATAATCCTAAAAGTCATAGAAAAAGATAAATTAGTATTATCTTTCTACTAAATAAATGCACAAGGAAAAAACAGATGAAACCAAGTGGCAAAAATTAAGTAGTAAGGGTAATTAATATATCCAAAACAGAAATGACATTAGAATGAAAGTTCCTGATTCGCAATGAAATTTTAACTATAATATTACAACAGCAGTACACATAATAATCAACAATAATCAAATTAGCAGATGATCACTAAGATGGAAGAATACTAGTTTATGTCACCCTCCCAATTGGGAGGGAAGAAGCAATGGGCATTCGGGAGGGGAAGTGTGCAGGTGGTGTGAGAGTGTAGTTGCTGAAAACCGATGGGGAGGCTTGGACTCAGAGAGGCCAGCTTGGGTTGTTTAACATCTTCAACGCCAACCATTCTGGGAATGGTATGCATGAGGGCAGCATGGAGCACTTGGACCAGAAACGTTCCCAAAACATCATCCTGGCTGATGATTGGACCCTGTCTGCCTGACTGCTGGGGGTGGGCTCTTGGGTAATTTTCAATTTGCCTTTTTCACGCATGTTTGCTTCAGACCTTGCCTGACTTTTGCTGCATTCAGTTCATTAGTAAAAGTACATTTTCTTTGAATATATGGAGTCAAGGATTTTCTTTTGTAGGAATTGATCAGAGGCAGTCCTGACATTAGGCAAGGTCTACTTTAATGGTCAACCCAGAGACTGCAGTCTACCATGGGGACCGAGTATCTAAATGTCCAACCATGAAAATGAATTGGAGGAGACTGGGGCTTTGGGCGTGTCCCCTTCTAGGCCATCCTGTGCTAGAGACAAAAGGAATGGCTGGAGGAGCTGGACATCAATCAGGAACCTGTCAAGCCCAGATGGTCATTGGGCATGGGGTGAAAAGAAGAACCAGAAGACCAACCCTCAGGGGTGACATTTACTCAAGGAAGCAGAGGTTCCCACAGATGGGAGTGGCATGAGGGGGACAGAGATGTCAGACCTTTAAACTATCCATTCACTCCATTTTCTTTTTTGGGTACTGCCATTCTGTTGGGAGGGGGGAGATTTCGCTCTTTGGGGAGGGGGGACGCTCTGTGGGCTTTTGGATATATTTCCTTTACTTTGTTCTTTTCACCCTTGATGCATCCGTCTGGGTGTGAAAGGAAGGAGGAATGTGCCTAGGTCCCTCTGTCTTATCTCTGCTCTGCCAGGAAGAGATAAGGAGGAACACAACATGCCTGAGATCTGAGTTTTATCATTCTGGTTCCCATAACAACTTCATACCTGTGGATTGGCCAAAATAATACTGAACCATTGGGCACTGGGGAGGGTTTGAAAGGGGAGTTTTAATGAAACATTTTGCATGGAATTATTCAGATCTTGCCTTGCTATTCTGCTATCACTATCTCTCAATAAAAGTTCCTTTTGAAACTATGCCATTTTCAGTAGTTCTGCTTTCTTGGGAATGCTAGCTGAGGCAGGACCTTACAGTCAGACCTAGAGGACACATGCTAAGCCATGCCTTGTACTTATCAAGAAGTGATTGAGAATCAGAGAGCCCAGGAAACTCTTGCCCAGATGACCACTCAGGCTCCTCGGACCACCCCAAGCCAAGCTTTGGATGGAGCTGCCATCTTCTCTGTCTGGACCAGCACCAGTGGTGCCACCACCAACAGCTACTGCTATGCAGGCCCCTCCATCTGCAGGAGATGCCTCTCAGAGATGCCGGACCCCGAAGGTCCCAGCATTGTGAGTGAAGTATGAAGGATACCCCAAGCAACTAGGGTTTTTCCTGGCACAAGTCTGGAACTACATGCAGGAGTATGGGGCTGAATTGGATGAGTAAGAGTAAGATACATGACCATGGCTCTTGAGGGTGCAGCAGCCGAGTGGATGGTCTCCCTCCATAATGATGATGCCCCCAGCTGCGGAACTATGACCACTTCATGACAGCTCTTCACCAATGGTTTGATGACCCACTGGCAGAGAGCAAGGCTTGGATGAAGACCATCACCCAAGGTCGGTAGTCAGTTGCCATGTATGCCCAAGAGTTCCAAGGGTTGGTGTGTCGGCTAGCCACATGGCCTGAAGACATCCTGATCAAATGCTTCAAAGACGGCCTCAACGATGATGTTTACCACATCTACATTTGGCAGAGGGCCCCATGCATCCTACAACACTGGTATGTGCAGGCAATGAAATGAGCTTGTTTAGAAAAAAGGACTATTACAGTCCATATTACTGTATTTCCCCTACTTTTCGGTAATTCTACAATAAAGTCCATGGCTATCTCTTCCCAGGGCTGTGAAGGGTCTGTGACTTGCTGTAATAATCCAGGGGGATTTCCTGGACATTTTTTCATGGTTGCACAAGTCGCGCAGCTTTTTAATTAATTTTCAATGTCCTTCTTCAGTCCAGGCCACCAAAACTGCCGCTGAATCAAATGTAAAGTTTTTAGATAGCCAAAGTGACCCGCTTGTTTGCTATCGTGGCTGTGTTGGAGAGCCTGAACTCTGAGACTCTCTGGTAGATACAGTTTTGATCCCTTCCAAACTAACCCGTCCCGACAAGTCAGTATAGTATTATTTGCTAAGAATCAGGGATTGGTCTTTAACTCCTCCTTCAGTCTCTTAGTGATTGGGTTGTCAGGTTCAGTTGATTTCAGCTGCGATGGGGCCCCTGTTTTTACCTGAGAAACCAACTCTAATTGTGGAATAACAGAGTTCACAATCTCTTCTTGATGGCTTTTGTATTGGGGCAGTCTGGATAGGGCATCAGCTAAGACATTTTTTCCTCCCAAGGTGTATTTTAATGTAAAGTTGAAATGGTTAAAGTACTGCACCCATCTGACTTGCTTAGGGGATAATTTGCGAGGGGGTTTTAGTGTCTCTAGATTTTTGTGATCAGTCCATACTTCGAAAGGCAAATCGCTCCCTTCAAGAAAATGACGCCAAGTAAGTAGAGCCCACCTCACAGCGAAAGCCTCCTTTTCCCAAACTGCCCACCTTCATTCAGCGTCCGTTAACTTTTTGGAGGTGTAAGCGCAGAGCTGTAAAACTTTGCTGTCATTCTTTTGCAAAAGAACAGCCCCCACAGCTACATCGCTGGCGTCGGCTTGAATGGTAAATTGTTTTTCAGGATCGGGGTTTTGAGAATGGGTTCGGCTGCAAACAGTCTTTTTAAATTCTCAAAAGCACTTTGACATTCTATGGACCATGGGAGTGGTTGGCAGGGTCGCAGCTTCCCACCATTTTCCCTGTTTTTAACAGCTCGGTCAGTGGCAAGGCAATTTCTGCAAAAGAGGGGATGAATTACCAGTAGAAATTAGCAAATCCCAAGAAGCTCTGGAATTGCTTCTGGGTTCGTGGGGGCTGCCACTCTAGTACTGCTTTCACTTTAGCTGGGTCCATTTCAATGCCTTCACTGGAGATCCTGTATCCTAAGTCATACAAGCGTGTTTGATGGAATTCGCATTTTGAGAGTTTTGTGTAAAGCTTGGCATTTAGCAACTTTTTTAGCACTTCATGCACTAATTTAACATGCTCATCCATGGTCTCAGTGTAGATGAGGATGTTGTCAAAGTAAACTAAAACCCCCTTATATAGGTGATTATGCAGTACTTGATTTATCAATTGCATGAATATGGCAGGAGCCCCCTGCAGGCCGAAAGGCATGACATTGAATTGGAAACTTCCTAAGGGGCTGTTAAAAGCAGTTTTCCATTCACCACCTTTCTTGATACTTACTTTATAGTATGCTTCTCTTAGTTCTAATTTGGTAAAAACTTTTCCTTTTGCCAAATGGGCTAACATGTCCTTCATCAAGGGGAGGGGGTACATGTTCTCCATGCTCACGCAATTTAACCCTTTATAATCAGCACACAGCCTCTTTGATTCATCTTTCTTTTCCTTAAACAGCATTGGGGCGGCCATCCGGGATTTTGCTGGTTGGATAAATCCCCTTTCTAAGTTCTTATCAATATATGCTCTCAGCTCTTTCAGTTCACGAGGGGTCATAAAATATATTTTCGGTTTGGGTAATTTTGCCCCCGGTAAAATCTCAATAGCACAGTCCATAGTTTGGTGGGGTGGCAGGATGTCACATTCCACCTCGCGGAACGCTTTTGCTAAGTCTCTATATTCACTTGGGATGATAGGTTCTCCTGGTGGGGAACTAACAGCAGATTTCAAGGTTTCCAGGTGCTGTACCTGGCTTTCAACTGGGCTGCTGATTGTGGTAGGAGGTGACGGTCTGGTTGTTAGTCTTAAGGTCCTGACTCCATTTTCCCACCAAATCATAGGGCATCATTTATCAAGCCAGGCCAACCCCAAAATGTTCCCCTATTTCTAGATGCACTAACTCAGTCAGGTGGGTACTGGGGCTCCACCTATGAGAGATTCATCGGCCTGCTCAAACCTCATGGCCAGGGGTAGCAATTTTGCTCTAATGTGCAATTTTAGTATGGTAGGGAGGTTGATTAAGCATCGGGTGCATCCCAAATCTACTAAAATGTTCAAGTCCACCTGAGTCCCTGATGTAGGCACCATTAGTCTGGCAGTAAAGGCAAAAGGTGGGACTGGCTGACTCACCATCAGGTCATCTCCCCCCCCATCATCACTGTCACAAGGATCTGGTGCAGGCAGATTTTCAGCTGGTTCCTTTTGCTTCTCCTGGGGAGGAGAGGTGACTTGTACAACTTGCCCCTGGTTGGCCCAATTCGACTTCTCACGCATTGGCTGAGGCTATCTCTTTGGCTTCACCGGAGCTGCAGTTGTACTTTTTGGTGGAGGGAACGGGAATGGGCACTCTGCAGCTCAATGTCCAGGTTTTCCACACCTGAAGCACTTGATCTGGGATCCAGCGGATGCTCGAATGGATCCATGCGTCATGGCAGGTGGAGGCCGTTGCGATGGCTGATGCCTCACAGGGTCTCACTTTGGTTGAGACCCTGAAGCAGCAGGCTTGTGGTACCATGTCAGCTTGATATCCATGTCTGTAACTAAGCGGTACCAATCATAGAGTTGATCAGGATTGCCACTGCAGATGCATGTCTGGAATAGGTTGCGATCCAACCCCGCTTTGAAATAGTGGATCAACGATTGCTTGGGCCATTGCCTGATCTTCTCTGCCAGCCTGCAAAATTCTATCATGTATTCTCTTGCTGGCCAGCCCCTCTGCTTAACATCATGTAGGTCTTTTTCCACCTGTACCACTTGGGATTCATCCTCGAATCTGGCCCTCAGCCCATGTGTGAACAGGTCGAAGTTCCATAGTTTGCTCCTCCCGAAGGCCAGCTACCCACTCCACAGCCTCCTTCTCTAAGTTGGCAGCCACTGCATCAATCATCTCTGCTTCATCCAAATAAGCCCTTTCAAAATGATTAACATAAAAATGTTAAAAATGTTTTAAAGGTTTTTTTCTGATTTAATAACGAAGGAAGACTATTATAAATATGATAATGTTGTAATAATTGAATTTGTTTGACTTAATTATGAATGGATGGGAATTAAGGTCCTAAAGGTTCCTTTTTTTTTGATTCAATAATGGTCGAAGGAGGTGGACTTATTGTTAATGTTACATTTGACAAACAAT
>NW_015387079.1:431468-448467 GCF_001527695.2 Protobothrops mucrosquamatus
AAAAAAAAAATGATTAACATAAGACCACACCTGATTTAGGAAGATAGTCACTTTCTCGGGGTCTCCATCGAAAGTGGGCTTAAGGGGAGGTGGGTTGGCTGGGCGGCGATCCCAAAGAACTTGCATTAAGCCAGGAAACTGTGGTTGAGGCTGCTGCAATCTCCCTCTTTGGAACACCCCTGGTGGAGGTCTCAGGCTGGCAGGACACCGACGGCGGTCAGGGCTGGCATGACATCAATAGGAGTCAGGTTCGACTTCCGGTGTGCAGGCGACCTCGTCGGACGCAGCCGACAGCTGCCTCCCGCCTGTTTTGCGTAAAAGCCGTTTTGACAGCAAGCATCAGCTGTCAAACGGCTTGATACCTTTCCCCCGGGCATAAGGGGATCGGTGAGCTGCCCGGGGTAGGAGTTGAGTTCCCGAGTCGTCCTATGTGGACGATGTAGGTTAGAACTCCTCCGGAGCCCCGAGGATTCTCCGCAATCCAGGACGCCTTCGCTTCTGCGAAGCCAGAAGCCGCCGCCACCGCTGCAACTTAAATTGAACTGTGAGTTATTATATGCAGACAAACCGACCCTGGAAGTTTGTTTCCTATTTTGGACTTTACTCTAACTTTGGATATTCTGATCTTCCCTATACCTGGGGGGATTGAGTGAAAGTGAATTTAAAATGGCGATGGAATGATACTTTTTAGCAAGAAGAAGTGAAAGTGATCTGGATTTCCGGTCTGGAACTTTTGCTATTTTTAATACTTTCATTACTCGTTTTGGATTAGTTGTTTAAAAGACTTTTACATAGATTGAAATTTCAAATTGTTAACATGGCTTTGAGAAGAGTGGCGCCCGCAACTTTAAAGTCAATTACATCTCCGACTTCTCAGTCGCCTCAACCAACTTCTAAGCCGGCTTCCCACCCGCCACCCCCGCCATCTTCTTCACCTCCACCGCCCTCGGGCAAAGAATTACAGGACTTAATGACTGAAAGTATTAAGCAAATGACAGAGATGTTACAAAAAATGGATGATAAAATGGAAAATAGGTTTGATCAAGTAATACAGCAACAACAAGAATTATTACAGAAACATGAGGGCTTTCGTATGAATGTGACAACTGCTTTTCAAGGTTTAGCTGAATATGTGGATGTGGTGGCAGAGAGGGTGGAGGAAAATGAACAGAGGGCTGAAGAGAGCGTGCAAAGACTGGAACTTGTAGAGGAAACTTTGGAAAATGTTAAGGGTGATGTCCTGGTTGCTCAATTTCGGGACATGGAGTATGCGATCCGGATCCGCGGGTTGGCTGAGGATCCAAAAGAGAATTTAAGAGAAATAATTCCAGAAGCATTTATGGATGCCCTGGCTTGTGGGCAGGAAATTCATGATGAAATAGAACGTGTCTTCAGGGTGAATTCCTGGGTGGCCCGTCAGAGAAATTTGCCAGGAGACGTGGTGGTCTATTTTACAAGAAAAGCGAGACGAAATGAAATAATGCAGCTTTTTTACCAACAAAGATTTAAGATTTTAAATCAAGACATTATTCTTTTAAAGGAAATCCCAGCGAAAATACTTAAAGCGCGTCGAGACTATGCTTTTTTGGTGCAGGAACTTAAGAACAGACAAATAATCTTCAGATGGGATGTACCGGTGGGCATAATTGTAACAGTGGCTGGTAAGCGCTACAGAATTAACTCGATTAAAAAAGCGAACGACTTTATGGCGTCTGTGTTGCAAGTAGAACGTCCACCCACAGCTCAAAAGACTGATGTAGCTGAGCATCTGATTGTGGACCTCCCTTCTACTTCCGGTGCCAAGGATACAAATGGGCGTTTGAAAGACGATGGAAAAGAACAAAGAATGACCCGTGCAGCTCACAGACGCAAGGAGAAAGAAAAACAACTGACAGCCCGCCCATCAGCTGATAGCTCGCCACCTGCTACTTCGGAGCCAGTAGGTGGCGCTCGACCTAAGGTCTTTGCCAAGTCTTATGCTTCAAGTATTGCCATAGGATTGAAATCAGCTAATGTTTAAAATTTCATCTTGGAATGTGGGGGGCCTTAACACACCCCACAAAAGACGTAAGGTTTTTCACTATTTAAGACATTTTAATAACGATATTACATGTTTACAAGAGACTCATATCGTGGCTAAAGATCAAAAATTATTGTTAAATTCTAAGCTTGGAGACTTGTTTACTGCACCTGCTCTTAAAAAAAAAGCAGGGGTTGCATTATATATAAAGAAACATCTTTCACCTATCTTACAAGAAACTGACAAAGAAGGGAGATTTTTATTGGTAGAAATAAATTTAAATGGAAGAAAGTGCTTAATAGTGGGGGTTTATGCCCCCAATCAACTGTCATCTCAAAAACAATTTTATAGACACCTACACCAGAAAATTGTGGCTATGGATTATAATTCTTTGATTGTTTTGGGAGACTGGAATGGGGTACTCGACACTTTAAAAGACAAAAAGACAACTTCTAGTGATGTGGCACTCTCCAGACTCCCTAAATCTTTTTTTGCAATGATGGAAGATCTGGAGTTGGTGGATGTTTGGAGATCACAACATATGAATGAACGTGATTTTACCTTTTTTTCTCATAGACATGAGTCTTTCTCAAGGATTGATTTTGTTTTGACATCGACTGACTTGCTTACTGATTGCAACAAAACCAAAATTTTTCCTAGAACCCTGACTGATCATAGTATGGTATGGATAGAGATTGGCCAACAAAAGAAAAGGAAATCTTGGAGAATGAATGAAAATTTGTTTAATCATGAGGACAAGGTTAAAGTCCTGAAGGAATATATGGAAGAGTTTTTTCAATTTAACTTGGATAAAGATACTCCTATACACACTGTTTGGGATGCCAGTAAAACCTATTTGAGGGGTTTGCTAATCTCTATGAATAATGCACATAAACGCAAACAGATACAGAGTAGATTAAACTTGGAAAAAGAAATTGGGATTAAAGAAAAATTATTATCTCAGCGACCAACAGATACTAACTTGAAGGCTTCTATTAAAATGCTTAAGGATCAATTCAATATGTTAATTGCTGATCAGGTGGCCACCAATCTGAAGTATATTAAACATAATACATTTGCTAATGCAAATAAACCAGGGAGATGGTTGGCTTACCAATTACGCAAGAGACAAAAAGCTAGAGTTATATCTAAAGTTTTGGTCAAGGGTCGTGAGGTATATCAACAAGAATTGATTAAAAAAGCATTTACAGAATTCTACTCACATCTATATTCTTCAGGGAGTATAAAAATTGAGGATATTGATAAATATTTACAATCTTCATTAATATATAAACTTACATCAGACCAACAGAAACTTATGAATGAAGAGATTACTGCAGATGAAATTTCAAATGCAATTAAACAACTGAAAGCTGGTAAAGCCCCTGGCACAGATGGCTTGACAGCAATTTATTACAAATCATTGTCAGCTGAATTGATTCAACCTTTAAAAATACTATTTAATAGAATTATGTTGGGAGAACAAATACCACAGTCTTGGACAAGAGCTTTTATATCTTTGATACCGAAGGATGAGAAAGAGGTTTTGGAACTTAAGGATTACAGACCCATTTCTTTGCTGAATGTGGACTATAAAATTTTTGCAAAAATCTTGGCTAATAGATTGATGCAAATATTGCAATATTATATACATGATGATCAAACTGGTTTTATATCCGGAAGATATATGAAGAATAATATTAGACAAATTGTGAATTTATTGGAATATTTGGACAAGAATAATCAAGTGCCATCGGCTTTTATCTTTTTAGATGCGGAGAAGGCCTTCGACAAATTGGACTGGCAGTTTTTAAATAAAATGTTGGACTATATGAATTTTGGAAATCAATTTAAAACAGCCATAAAAGCGATTTATCAAAAACAATGCGCTCAAATAATTATTAATGGAGATTTGACAGAACTTATAGACATACAAAAAGGTACTAGACAAGGTTGTCCACTTTCTCCATTATTATTTGTACTGTCTTTGGAAATCCTGTTGTCTAGAATTAGAGAATCTCCAATGATTAAAGGCTTAAAGATCTCTACTAAAGAATATAAGCTTAAAGCTTTTGCTGATGATTTAGTCTTTACTTTGACTCAACCAATTGAATCATTGGAATTTTTGTTACAAGAGCTGGATCAGTATGGTAAAGTGGCTGGATTTAAAGTTAATGTGAATAAGACTAAAATTCTTACAAAGAATATGATGGCTAAAAGTAAAGATCAACTTATGCAAATGTCAGGATTTGAAGTGGTTAATAAAGTCAAATATTTGGGGATTTTTTTTGTCATCCTCCAATGTGAAATTGTATCAGAATAATTATGAAAGATTGTGGAAATTGGTACAAAAGGACTTATCAATTTGGAAAAAACTACAGCTTTCCTTGCTGGGTCGTATAGCAGCCATCAAAATGAACATTTTGCCTAAGTTTCTATTTTTATTTCAGATGATACCTATCTTAAAAAATGAAATTAACTTGAAAGAATGGCAAAGAGACTTGAATCGTTTTATTTGGGAAGGCAAGAAGGCGAGAGTTAAATTTAAGATTATTCAAGATACCAGAGAATGTGGAGGACTTAAAGTACCAAATTTGACACTTTATTATGATTCTTGTGCATTAACGTGGATGACTGACTGGATTAACTTGTCCAACAAAGGGATTTTGAATGTCGAAGGATGGGACTTGTACTTTGGGTGGCATGCTTATCTTTTTATGCAGAAAAAAATAGATAAAGCCTTCAGAAATCATATAATAAGGATTGCATTGTTAAGAGTTTGGCAAAAATATTTTTTTAAGTTTGATGTTAAGCTACCGCTTTGGGTGATACCATCACATATTTTTCAAACCATAACCAGAGGAGTGCCGATGGAGGGACTTACATATAAAGACTTGTTATACCAGAGTGGTGGTGGCTCAAAATATAGGAGAAACAATACCTATGGACACTTGGGAGTTGATCTGGGTGAGAAATGTGAAGTTTACACAAGCTCAAAACCTACGTGAGAATTTTTACAAAATGTTTTATAGATGGCACTTGGATCCCTCAACTATGTCTCGTATTTATGTGAATTATGAATCCAAGTGTTGGAGGTGTGGACATCCAGATGCAACTTTTTTCCATATGTGGTGGACTTGTAAGGTTACTAAGGCCTTTTGGATACAATTGTGGTGGAACTTACAGCAAATTTTTTAAAAAAGGATTATTTTTCTTCCACAGTTGTTTCTTTTAGGTATTGTGCAAGATTTAGATGCAAAAGAAATAAATTTGATGCTTTATTGTTTATCTGCTGCCCGATTGCTGATAGCCCAAAACTGGAAGAGTCCAATTCTGCCTACAATGGAAGACTGGAGATTGAAAGTGTCGAATCTTGCTGAAATGGCAAAGATTTCGGCTTATTTGAAGAATCATTCGAATGAACAATTTTTATCAATATGGAGAAGATGGATTGTTTATATTCAAAAGAAGCATAGAGTGGTAGAATATAATTTAGGTTTCTAGATTTTCTAAATTTGTTTACTCTTTCTATCTTTTCTTGTAGGTTAAGATATTTTGTGGAGTTAGAGATATTAGTATTTGCTTACTTTTATATGAATATTATCCTGGGATTAGGTTTGGGAAGTCCGGGGGGGGGGTTATTGCTTATTGAGTTTACTTATGTTATGACTGTTTTTTATGATGGAAAAAAAAATAAAATTTCTTTAAAAAAAAAAAAAAATAGGGGTCAGGTTCTACTGGGTGCTGGTGGTGATCTGGACTGGCATGATTCCCACAGCAATCAGGACTAGCATAGCGCTGATAGTGCTCTGGGCTTGTGGGGCGTCAGTAGCAATCGGGACTGGGAGACCGACGGTGCTGATCTAGGCTAAGGGGACACTTACGTCGTTCAGGACTAGTGGATCGTCTGTAATATTCAGGACTAACCTGTCGCTGAGGACGATCCGGACTGGCTTGGCATCGGTAGTGGTCAGGGCTCCGCCAGTGCACTGGGCTCGACGTCAGGTCAAGCTTCGGAAGTGGGGAGGTGGCCTGCTCGATCACCACAGGGCTAGAGCTTCAATGGGGCAGCTGCAGTTCATGCGGCCATTTGCCTTCTCGCCCACTAGTGAATATCTGGTGGATGGCATGTCTCCCTTCGCCCATGTCCAGCCAATCGAACTTCTCCCTCAGGTGCTCCACTGAGTGGCTGTGGATGGTCATCAGGTACTTCAACTCACCAGATTTGTCCCAGGCTGCTGGCCGCTTAGCCTTCATCAGTACTGGTGAAGGGAAACCCTGCGATGAAATCAGTGGAAATTCAACCTCTGCAGCCTTCAGTGTGCTCTTAAGCAGCAGCGCAGTGTCAGACTGCCAGGTCCCCCTGAGGCTAATGGCTTCCTCCTTCTGAGTCAGTTTATCCACCAGGATTTCACAGGTCTTTGGTCGCACTCCAGCTGTTACAATCACATTCTCCATGAAAGTAGCAGCCCATGCCCCATCCGCTGTGACTGCTCCCAGGCTTGGGAGTGATTCCTCTTTTTTTTCCATTTCTGCATCTTTCCTGAGTCTTTGTCATCCTCCCAAGGCTTGGGTAGGTGACAGGGGCTCAGGACCCCATAGATGAAAGAAATTTGCAGTCTTGGTTTAATGTCATGGTTCCGATAGATGAGACCAGAAGAAATAAGAACTCTGAGGCAATTGCTTTCCTCAAAGAACACTTTTAATGGCTACATAATATCAGCATGAACAAAGGTGAAACCAAGACTGAAAGTTACCCCCTAAAAAGATTACAAAGTAAAAGTTGAAATCCCTACCTCTATGTTATAAATCACAATCCCCAGTTAAGACTTTTGGCAGGCTGCCTAACGGTAGCTCCAGCCCGCCAAACATTAAGGCTGCTTGACCTTGGTTCCCACAAGAAAGTTTATTGTTTTGACTAAGCTGCAAGAATGCGTCTTCCCCGCTCCCATTGCTGTGGCAAACGAAAAGTGAAGAAATATTAAATCAAAGCATCTGAAGATTTGACAGAGGGACACTGAACTGCAGAATGCCAATCAATCAGAATAGAGCTGGAAGGGACCTTGGAAGTCTTCTAGTCCAACCCCCTGCTCAAGCAGGAGTCCCTATATCATTTCAGACAAGTGGCTGTCCAGTCTCTTCTCAAAAATCTCAAGTGATGAAGCACCCACAATGTCTGAAGGCAAGCTGTTCCACTGGTTAATTGTCCTCACTGTTAAGAAGTTTTTCCTTAATTCCAGGTTGCTTCTCTCCTTGATTAGTTTCCATCTGTTTTTTCTTGTCTTGCCTTCTGATGCTTTGCTGATTCACCAAACCCAGCTCCAAGGCCATGATGACTTCAAGGAGAAAGGCAGAGAAACCAGTTCTGAGGTCCTGTGAGACACTGCTGAAAGGGGTGGAGGTTGTGAGTTCGCTCCTCCTGATTATGAGGGGCTGGGAGCCCGGGCGAGAGTGAAACCAATTCTGACAATGACCCCCTTATAACTCAACATATAATCCCCGTAACCATTCCTATGGAATTAGTGGTGCCCTCATCAGGGACCCAGAGGAGGATGTTGGCTCTACTAGACTCAGACTGCACCAAGTGTCAGTCTCTGAATAGTCCTGAGATGGTGGAAAAGTTGGGACTGAGACTTAAGCAACTGAAGGCGCCAATAGCTTTTTGCCAACTGGATGGGACAGTAGTGGGGAAGGGGTGACTCATTTTATAACTGAACCAGTGGAAATAAGAATGGGAAAGTAGTGGAAATAAGAATGGGAAAGCACAAAGAGACTCTGTGTTTCATAGTGGGCCCCTCTCCACACCAGGAAGCAATTACAAAGTTTCTTAGGCGTTGCCAATTTCTATTGGCAATTCATCCCCTCATTTGCCAAAATTGCATTACCAATCATCAACCTTTTAAAACCTAAGGCCAGGACAAGCTGAAGCCAAGTCAGCCACTTAAGTGGACTATGGAATACCAAGCAACATTCAAAAAACTCAAACGGCTGTTTGCGGCGGAGCTCATGCTAAAGCATCCTGACCCAAATGCTCCTTTCATAATTCAGACAGATGCTAGTGATGTAGCCATGGGGAGAGAATTCCCCCACAAGAGAATGCCCAGGGCCTGCTGCAAATCTGTGCATACACTTCTAAAAAAACTTACTAAAACTGAGCAGAGGTGGGCAGTATGGGAAGAGGAGGCATATGCGGTATGGTGGGCTTTGCTTACTTGGGGGCACTTTCTAGACAGGGAGCAAAAACACTGTGCGAGGTGTGGACTGATCATAAAAATCTAGACGCTCTGAAAAGCCCATGTAAACTATCCCCTAAGCAAGTCCATTGGGTTCAACACCTTCTAAGCAGATAGCCACTCCAGTGGCCACTAGATATCAGGTGAGAAAGGAGTCTGAGATTTCAAATGAATTGTGCAAGAAGCTGAAAGAAGTGCTAAAACTCAATGAGTGGTTCACTACTCATAAGAATGATTGCACCATGTACGATGGACTGGCCTGGGTTGGAGCTAAATTGTATGTGCCCTTGAGCTTGAGGAGCACTGTTTTACAGGGGGCACTCATGACTGCAAGACACTTTGGTTTCATAAAAACTCCCACTTGCTCAAGTAACAGCTCTGGTGGCCCTCATTGAAAAAGGACATTGAAAGTTATGTGGCTAGCTATCCAGTCTGTGCAGCAGCAAAGAGATCACCAGGGAAGCCAATGGGACTCTTGCAAAGTGTGGCAAGCCCCTGGTCCCTTGGAAAGAGATATCAATGGACTTTATAGTGGAACTATCTGAGAGTGGAGGGAACACTGTTATTTGGGTTATTACAGACCTTTTCTCGAAACAGGTGCATTTTGTCCCTTGCTCCAGATTCCCTCTGCAAAAACATTAGCCAAACTTTTTGTGCAACCCATGTATAGATTGCATGGTGCTCCTGAATGCATCATCTCTGATAGGGGGCTGCAGCTCACATCACACTTTTGGCGGGAGTTTTTGAAGCTGTTAGGAATCACCCAGGGCTTAAGCTCCTCCCACCACTTTCAAACTAACAGGGCATGTGAGAGGACTAATTTGGTCCTGGAACAGTACCTCAGGTGCTATATTAATTACCAACAGGAGAACTGGGCTGATCTCTTGCCATTCATATAATAATTCAGTGCATAGGTTTTATCCCATTCATTGCAGAGGGTTTACCACATTTAAGGTGGCCTCTGGTCAGGATTTTGTAGCAATGTCAGAGCTGCCTCAAGAGAAACTTCAAATACCCTCCTTGGTGGAGTGGGTGGTGCAACTTCAAAACACTTGACTGGTAGGTAGCCTGTAAGGCTCTGGAGGATGCACGTCAAGCACATAAGAAACAAGCTGACAAAAAAACATGATACCAAAAGATTATAAAGTAGGTGATAGAATTTACCTTTCCACAAAATATTTACAGTCCACCCAAAAAACTAGGCCCAAATATGTTGGGCTGTTCTCCACCATTTAAATAATCAATCCAGTACAATTGGAATTACCCAAGAAACTTAAGCATATTCATCCCGTGTTTCATTGCAATTTGCTGAAACCTGAAACTGTTTCTCCTCTTCGCCCTACTACACCTAATGCCCTACTGGTGCCCATTTTAATTGAAGGAGAGTATTTTGAAATTAAAGAGATTTTAGACTCTAGGAAACATAAAGGGAAAACCCAATACCTAATTGCCTGGAAGCATTTCCTCCCTCTCAATCTGAATGGCTGGATACCAAACATGTCCGGGCACCTAAATTCCTCCAAACCTTTCACAGAAAATACCCTGAAAACCCCCAAACAGGTTAGTTATTGTAATTGGTTTATACTGCCTTAGCTATGTGCATATTGTTTTTCTTATTTTAGGGCTAATGTCCCTGTTACTGGAGGGGGGGGGAATGTCAGTCAGGCCATCATTGCCTTTCTTCAAGTTTGCTGCCAGCTGCCATGGAAATGGGGAGGGAGGGAGCAATGGGTATTCAGGAGGAGAAGTGGTGTGAGAGTGGAATTGCTGAAAACCGATGATAAAAACAGAACAGTTTGCATTGTTGCATTCAGTTTGTTCTTAGTAAAAGTACCTTTTCTCTGAATCTATGGAGTCAAGGGTTTTCTTTCATAGGAATTAATCAGAGGCAGCTCTGACAGTTTGTCTGAATGCAAATTGTTTCCAATGTGATTCAGTTCAAACAGTTGTATTCTCAAAGAAATATTAATTGAGCAATGCAAACTGTTCTGTTTTCATCATTTTGCCCTTCCCATTGCTATAGTAGTACATATTTAATAATATTTAATAACATTTGCAAATGAACCTACATCTGCCAAGTACAGGAGAAAAAAACACTATTAGTGTAATTAAATAATTAATTCATTTGTTCCATTGCTAATTAAAATTTGGATTGAAGATGGGTTCCTGAAAATATTAGGACCTATGTTCATACTCCTTTCCAATATAAAAAAAAAGGAGATTCAAATTAGCTAACTTCAGATGTGAAGACCTAGTTCTCTGAAAAATATTCTAATACTGGGAAAAATGGAAGGAAAGAGAAGAGGATTTTGTATACTGCTATTACAAAAATATTGATCAACAAAGGGCTCAGGACTGAACTTCTGGCGTATCCCTCAATGTCTTTCTAAAATGTGAAGAGAAATTGTTAATGACTACTCTTTGACTGTAATTTTTGACACATCTATGTTTCCACTTAATTGTCATACCATTCAAGCCACTCTTAACTGCTTTGTTAATAAAGTGATGTGATATTTTTCAAATGCTCTCCAGGAATCAAGATATAGTGCTTTTCCACTGTCTGTTAAAGAAATTACATAACTAAAAAAAATACAAAAAAATAAGATTAGGACTAACCTGGCAATATTTGTTTTTGACCAATTTATTAGATTTCTGGAAATTACTGCACTGTATTCAAGGTGCTTGCAAATCTATCACTTTATGATCTGCATTAAAATCTTCCCAGGTATTGAAGTCAGACTGTCTTGTCTACTGATTTTTCCTTTTTCCTCTTTTTGAAAATAAGAGTACTAACTCTAAGAACCTTTGCTATTCCCTTGGTAAGATAGCACTTAACTTGTTTTCTGGGATTTTTCAGACATAAAAATACAGCCAGACTATAATCTACTACTTCCTTAAGTACCCCAGGATACAATTCATCTCTTCCTATAAATTTAAATTCATTCAAATAGCAGGATATTTCCTGAAGATATTTACATCGGTATCAAGTTTCAATTCTCTCCTGTTTATTATAATTTCCTGGCGGAATATTTACTTTTTAGTTGGAAAATACTGAATCAAAATAGAAGTTGAGGAGCTTTATGTTTTCTTTAATACCTGTTAGCATTCTGATCTATTTATCAAACAATTGGTATAATGTTTATTCTCTTTTGTTTTTATCTGAACTTGTTGTAAAATGTCCTTTTTGTTACTCTTATCCTTCTTCACTATTTTCAGCTCACTCAAGCTATCTCTTTCTGATACAGTCTTCATAATTCCTGACTACTTGCCTGTACCCTTCCTTGATGCCAGGGCTCTTTTCTCTCTTTCTCTCTCTCTCTCTCACACACACAAACACACACATACAATCACATGTATATATATATACATGTCTCTATATATCCTTAGATTTATTTGTTTGCAATTCTGCTTTTAGATTATTAAAAAACCAAGTTCTTAGATGGACTATAAGGCTGATATCTATATTCAGCTTCTATAGATGTCAGCATAACTTAGCCTTCAAATTAATACCACTGCATGACACTATAATTCAATTATATCTTTGGGAAGCATCATCCTTCAGATTTTCTGCCTTCTCTGCAGGAAGAATCATAATGTGAATTCAGTTTTTCAATCTCCCAGAATAATACCTACATTCTAAATAGTAGGAAGCTTTCTGCATTTTCGATAAGATAAAAAAAAAGAATCAGAATATTTTCAGAAAGATCCATTCTTTTGGATATCAACATTCTATTTTATCTTATGCTAAGTTAGCTCGAGATCAGGGCCAATATGCTAGGAGTATACCACATTTGGGCAGAAAATATTCTGAATTACATTTGATCTTTGCAGGTATATAGACCTGGGCTAAAGAAATAAGTAGGCTCAGGGGAAAAAAAACAAATTCTGACTTAGTTTTATATTTAAATTAAATATGTTTATTCCATAGTTAATTAAACCACACAATTTGGAAGCACCCTTGGAGATATTTAGGTCAAAGCTTTGAGGACTGCATATGCCCTATGTGTGCCACAGATGGCATGCAGAACCCTTTCTGTGGGCATGCGCACCATCGCCCCAGAGGGATGCGTGGTGGGGCTGTTCCTCTCCCCTCTCCATACGCGTCTGACTAATGGGAGCTGGAGAGGGCAGGGAAACCAAATCCAGCAGCGCTCTCGGTCTCTTTCTCTCTCTGCACTGGGAGTCTGGGAGCAGCTGTGAGAGTTGGGCAGGGAGAGGGGAACCTATAAAAGGAGCAGGTTTTGGCGGGACAGAGAGACCACATGGCCTTTGGAAGCAATGGTGCAGTCGGGACAGTGCGCAAGCAGCGTGAGTTTGGAGAAAGGGCAAGCAAGCTAGCAAAGCAACGTGAGTTTGGACTTTGGAGAAAGGGCGAGCAGGGCGAGCGAGGAAAGCAGCATGCACGTGTTTGGACTTTGGGAAGGTGACCAGGGAGAGCAGGGAAAATAGTATGCACGTGTTTGGACTTTGGGAAGGCGACCAGGGCGAGTGAGGGAAGTATTGTGAGTGATTTGGACTTTGGGAAGGCGAGCAGGGCAAGCAAGGGAAGCAGTGGGAATTTGGACTTTGGAGAAAATGTGAGAGAAGGGTGAATGAGTGAAGCAGAAAGCACTTGGAGAAAATGCGAGAGAAGGGTGAATCTCTTTCTGAAGCAGAAAGTGTTTGGAGAAAGGAGATCCACAAATGGCCCTTCACACACCTGTGGACTCCGGAGGAGGGGTTGCTATGAGTGGCATGAGAGTCCACGTTACCTGTGCTACGCTACCCAGACCCCAGCCTGGTTTCAGCAGGCAGCAGCGCGTTCTCCTCACCGCATGGAGTGGCTGGGCCGGGACAGGCGAACCGGCAACATGCTGAATCTGCCTGGGCGTGCGCAGAGGCGGCGACGAGTGCATGCTCCTGGTGCCTGGCATCCCGGGTGATTGTTTTGCCACACAGCCTGACCATATTCTGAGTGCTTCCCTTTCACCCAGGATGCCAGGCACCAGGTACATGCACTCATTGCCGCCTTTCCACACGCCCAGGCAGTTTCAGCATGTTGCTGGTTCACCTCATCTGACCCAGCTGTTCCGTGCTGGGAGGAGAATGCACCGCTGCCTGCTGGGGTCTGGGTGGCGTAGCGCAGGTAATATGCTGCTCGCAACGTCCCCTCCCTGGGAGTCCACGGGTGTGTGAAGTGGGTAAGAGCTGATTTCCTTCAGGGGATGCCTGTTTTTCTCCCTCCCTCATTAGAAATATCTTCCCGCCACTCTGGTCTCATGGCTGTGCAGCTCTTGTCCAGCAATTTACAGTGGCCTTTCAAGCCATGGCCACCGGCAGCATGGCCATCAGCCGTGCTGGCAGCCTGTCCCCCTCCCCTTGTCTCTTCCTGAGCATGGAGGGAGAGAGGGAGGAAGGGACAATGAGAGGGAGGGAAGGAAGGAAAGGAAGAAAGGAAAGAAGGAAGGAAGGAATGGATAATGGGAGGGAGGGAGGAAAGAAAGGAAGGAAGGGACAATGAGAGGGAGGGAAGGAAGGAAGGGACAATGAGAGGGAAGGAAGGGACAATGAGAGGGAAGGAAGGAAGGAAAGGAAGGAAAGGAAGGAAAGAAGGAAGGAAGGAATGGAGAATGGGAGGGAGGGAAGAAAAGAAGGAAGGGGCAATGAGAGGCAAGAAAGGAAAGGAAGGAAGGAAGGAAGGGACAATGGGAGGGAGGGAAGGTGCCCACCGCAGTCCCACCCCCTCCACGAGACACACAAATTCCCCCCCACAGCCCCACCTGCACCCCCCAGATGCACCTCACAACCTGAGTGACGTTGAGCTGGCCATGCCCCCCTGGCTATTGACTTTGCTTGTCAAAAATTTGCAAAAGGTGATCACATGACCCTGGGACACTGACCGTCATAAGTATGAATCAGTTGCCAAGCATCCAAATGTAAATCACATGACCCTGGGGATGCTGCAACAGTCATAAGTGTGAAAAATGATCATGATCACTTTTTTCAGTGCTGTTGCAACTTCGAACAGTCACTAAGTGAATTGTTGTAAGTTGAGGACTACCTGTACTTCATCACTTTTTTCCTTTTTTTGGTCAAGTTTTTGACACCTTGCTAGATGACTGGTGGTACTTGAACACTGTAGCCATGTCCACCCAGTGGGCCACACCCACCTGGCAGTCGGCAATAAATACGTGGGTTTTGGGTTGCAGTTTGGGCACTTGGTCTCTAAAAGGTTTGCCATCACTGCTCTATCCCATGCAGAATAAAAATATGAGAAAGCTTATTGTCACTGGAGCTTTGCTTCAAATATGTTTTGTTTCCATAGTAAAATGTATTTTAAAAGAGAGTTAAAAGAGTAGATAGTTATTAACCCACTCAATTCTGAAAGTGGGAGACTGGACTATGTTGAGGGATGAGATCCCTATGATTAATACTATCAGAGAAAGGTGAACATCATGTTTGGTATGTTTTCCTTGGACAGAAACAATTTGAGTGAGAGAAAAGAGAAGTGACAGATTCATTCATCCAAGCAAAAAGCTCATGAAAGTATGTCTTCAGCCTTGTTTATGGTGGCAAATTAGGACTGTCATCTCTTGTTTTCTGGTGTGCTGCATTAGTGTATAAACAATATGATTTTCTTCATGTGGGGAATAGTTTTAGCTAATGCAGAGGAGAATTTCATTGGGCTGGATGTGTGTGTGCATACAGTATATATATATAATACTCTTTACAAAGTGTATTATAAGTGTAGTGGAAATAATCTCATTGATTCACTTATTCAAATTAATTCAGACTAAAAAAGGTGATGGGAGCATTTGAGGATTTAGATAATACAATAGAAATCTCTTTTAATCAGATTTTTTTTTAACTTAGCAAAATGGCAGGGGTGTGAAGTAGAAAAGAGGTATATCAGTTGCCACAGTAATACCATAGAAACATGTGGAGAGATGTCAAAAATAGTCAAGATGGGAGTTTTATTGTGAGATTGCAGTTGCCATCTTGAATTTTTAATCTGAACAGTTCACAGTAAACTAGTTCAGCATGATTTTGGTGCCCAGGTAGTTGCACTTTGTTTTTATGTACTGGAGGAAGCCCCCCCTTCCCAGATTAAAATATTCTTTATTCTTAATATTAAAAAGGAGGCAGGATAGAATATTTCTCCTAAAGGAGAAATGGAGAAAAAATCTTAACAAAGGCAGAAAGTAGCCTCAGTCTTCCTGCTATAGGAAAAAAGCCTCAAGCAAAAAGGCCAGTCATTAGGAGATTTTGAATGGATATTCAGAAAGACTGGGCCAATCTATTCATAAACAAAACACCTTCAGCCCCCACAGCTGATGGGATTAAGAATTTATATCCCCCTGCCAAAATTCTAAGGACATGATATGATCTTTAGGACATAATAGGATTAATCCACCACATTGACACAAGGCTCACTACATTACACAACCCTCTGGAGCATCTCAATCAGAAGGTATAAAAACCCATTACTCTCAACTTGATTTTGTCAGCTATCCCAGAACATGCTGTTGTTGGTTCTGCTCATTAATAAACAAGAACCTTCTTTCCTAAGCAACCTCCATTTTATTTCCAGCATCTTAGCCTCCATTTTATTTCTAGCATCTTACTCCCGGCTTGGAACTAGACCTGATTTTTCTTTCAATAATTTGGCACCCCAGATTGGACTCCAAGCTAACCTGACCAATGGACTGGACCTGGGTAAGCCTCTTCCTTGCCAGCAGCAGACTTCTTGTGTCTGTGGGTGGGTTTCCCAGATCCTGCCCATTTGGAGAAAGGGTAGTAAAGGGAGTTTTGAGTCTTTAGCTCAATGGCTGCTTGAAAAGAAGGTGAGTATCACAAAATTATTGTCTTTGGGTGCCCGAAGGGGGAGTGAGTGCAAGAAGTGTGTGGAAGTGCAAAAGGGACAATCCTCCTCTACTTCAGCTGGATCTCACCTCTTCTGTGCCTTTCCTAACCACACCCAGATTCGCATTCTGGAAGGCAAGGGGCTTGGCCAGAGTGTGGGACCTTCTGACAGGAAAAGAAATCAAGCGAAAGAAGAACGCAGGGTGAGTGGAGGATTGGCATTTGGGCAACTGGCTGAAATCTATGGGCAAAGTTCCACTCTTCTAGGAGGGACCCTCATACTCTACAAAAAGGAAGACAGAGTCCTCCCAGATCCCCTTAGGGTTTGAAACTGGAGCACAGGGCTAGGGTGACTTAAAAGTCACCTTGCATGCTCTAGTGCAGCTTAAAAGTTGCCTTGCTTGGTTAGATCTGAAAGACTGCCTAACCAGGGGCAAAGGCTGAAAGACTGCCTTGCCGGAACAGGGGACTCCAGGAGAGAATCATTCTGGGGATGCAGGAGAGTAAAGGAAAAGACTCACTGCAGGTAAATGAGTCAGAGTCTTGCCTGAAAATATTGGAAGCTCTGATTCCAAGGTTCTGCCGATGTCTCCTTTAGAGAGACTGCTAAAAGCTGGAGTTAAAAGAAGTTACCCATGTTAGATCGCGCAGGCAGTAAGACACGAGTCGAGTGACAGTCAGCTCTCGGTTTATTGGCAAGGCATCAAGTAAATCCGGACTGGGTCTCTGGGCCAGGGGAGCCCTCTTTTATGGGATTCCCCTGGCTTGTAATCACACAATTCCATTGGCTGGCAAGACCCTGTTGCTAGTTAGCCAACCAGCAACGGGCATGAAACTGTATGCAGATGGAGAAGGGCAATCACCCTTAATGGGCGATCAATGGTGAAGGGCAATCACCCTTAAT
>NW_015387079.1:451625-467483 GCF_001527695.2 Protobothrops mucrosquamatus
TCCTCGTCGCCAGTGTTAGATCGCGCAGGCAGTAAGACACGAGTCGAGTGACAGTCAGCTCTCGGTTTATTGGCAAGGCATAAAGTAAATCCGGACTGGCTCTCTGGGCCAGGGGAGCCCTCTTTTATGGGATTCCCCTGGCTTGTAATCACACAATTCCATTGGCTGGCAAGACCCTGTTGCTAGTTAGCCAACCAGCTACGGGCATGAAACTGTATGCAGATGGAGAAGGGCAATCACCCTTAATGGGCGATCAATGGTGAAGGGCAATCACCCTTAATGGGCGATCAATGGTGAAGGGCAATCACCCTTAATGGGTGATCAGGATATGCATAGGGGATTAAGGGGGGGGGGAATACAAAGAACACAACAACCCACCCATGTGGGAATGAAAAAGAAGCGTCCATGCCAATTATGTAAAAAGTGGTCTTTGCTTAAAAAGAAATGGAAACAATATAGGAACATTGATTTCTTCTCTCTCTCTCTCTTTTATGCAATCACTTAATATGTTTGTTAAGAGTTTTGCCTTCCCTAATTTGAGTTAACTGAGATTTATGGTAGGAATGACCAGGGTGTGAAAACCTGAGAGTTCTGTTTTCCTTTCCCTTTCTCTTTCCCTTGTCTTTGTGTGTGTATGTGTGTTAAAGTCTTTATGTGTCCTCAAGGTAAATGTAGCTGTTAAGTGTCTCTAATCCCCAGGGCTTTTTTTGTCATAGAACACCCAGAACGGAGTTCCAGCACCTTTTTTGGATGGAACCTTGTAGGGTAGGCAAGGCGGGTTATATGACATGTGTGAGTTCTGGCACCTTTTTTTTTTTTTTTACACATAATCCCTATGTGTTGCAAATGGGATTTTATCTGTCCATCCTTTTCCTAAATCATGAGGTATGCCCATCTACAGGAGCCTCATGAACTCAAGTTTGCTTATATATGGAAATAACCTTTTTTTAAGGTTACTTTTCTTATCCTATCAGTAGTCAGTAAAATTACTATGGAACTAATCCTGGAACATATAAGCAATTTTTTTCTTTTCAATCTCATCACCAGACATCTTTTTGCCTTATTATCAAAATCCAGCCTCTCTTTTTCCTCATCTGTAGTGTCACCATTTTGTTGTGACTGGTTTATCTGTTTCTTTAACAACTGCAGTATTAATGTCTTTTCAAACCCTATCTGCAAGCTATCCACCCCACTCCACCTCTCCATTTCTTATCCTCTATTCTCCATTCCTATGTCAGACCAACAATGCCTCTTCTGGAAGGGTCACCCTCAAAGGGGGGAGGGGGGCTGTTCTCATATCTTTCAGCCCTGCACAGATGACTCCATAACCTTTGGAAGTAGAGCACATTGACCCAGACGCTGCCTCCAGAGAAAATCCTCTATTCATTTGAGCCAGGGAATTGGGTTTGGATCCAGCCATCTACTAGAAAAGTAAGTCACCACTGCAACCAGAGTGGAACAGATATTCTCAGGTCCTACATCACCCAGATTCCTGTGAAAGCTGCAGAGAAAAGAAGGACTTCTAGATCCATTGGCCCCCACATAAAGCCTCAGAATACAACTGGAAAAACTATGGGGGGGAGGGCAGAAACTCATTGTAAGGTTTTTTTTCTTGCCTTATTTACATTGTAATTAGCCAGTTAAATAGATACATGGAGAGATAGCATTTGGAAGTGGTTGGCACAGCAAGTCCTGAACACCTTGGACTTATGTCTGGTGGGAGGGAAATCTGTCAAAGATGTTTGTATTACCTGTCTTGTAGAAGTAGCTGCACACACACACACACACACACACACACACACACATTCAGAACCACACTGAGGCTATCCCCTTCACCTACCTCCATGTAAAGCTCCCCTAGGCTGGTTCGTGCTCTGTGGCACTAAGGCCCCATGTCAATTCCATGGGGGGAAGCATGCCACTTCAGACAATTAAAAATCCATATGCCCTCACTGAAGAGGTAGCAAAAAAGAGATCTCCAAACCCCTGATTGTGACTCAAAAATTATGCTGCCCAGTAAGGTATAATATGTTGCACTGGTGGCCTCATTAGTGGGAGTCCTAGGACTCATTGTGTGTAATTTAAGAAATATTAATAGCCTGGCTTGCACACTGACTAACCACAATTTGACATCATAAACCCTGGATGCACTAAACTAAGAGCTAAGGCAGGTTCAGGAAGCAACCCTTGAAAATGGGCAGCCAAAAGTGATTTACTAAGGCAAAACCATGGCTGCGAAGAATTATGGGATATGTGCTTGCTTCAATCTGACTGAAAGCTCACAGAAAGTGACATCAAGCATCTAAAAGAATTGGCACAAAATATTGGATACTATATGTTAAGTCCGGAGAATAATGGCGCTTGAGACGATGCATTTCTAACAGGTCTTTATTCTCTGCTTCCAATCTACGAACAACAACCAGCACAGAGGCACGCAGGCCTCTATATATACCCTCAGATCCCCAGGCAATTCCAACCAATAACAAGGCAGTCTTTTCCCGCCTTGCGCATGTGCGCAAGGCCGGCGCCGCTCAGTCTGGTCCCGGGCAGCTTTTGCAAATGCCTGGGACTCTTGCATCATCCCGAGCCTGCTTCTGCAGGCACGGGACACAACACCCCTCCCCCCTAGATAAAATAATGCTGCACCCATCATGGACGCCACCTTTGGAAGAAGGGTGGAAGGAAGCCGAAGTAGCGTGGTGAATCATGTTGGCTTGTAGAAGCCCCTTCTGTCAACTCAGGCAAATCGCAGCGATGTGGCCTTTCTTTCTGCACGCTCGGCAAATGGCGGAACGGAACCGACATTCCGCTCGCTTGTGGCGACCACCGCATCCGAGGCAACGAAGCTCAGCTGGGCCCTTGTCCTGACGATCTTTGAACCTCCTCCCAGCTGCTTGGTAAAGCTTGTCCACCTCCTTGTGGATGGTTGCAGTCTCTGGAGCGCTTTGAGTGGGCCGCCGATTCTTGACCGCCCCACCTGCAGCTTCTTCTGCTGAAACCTCTCGCAGAGCATCTTGGAAAGAGACATCTTCCTTGGCAAACAGCTTCTGATGCAAGTCTCTGTTCCTCTGTTCCTCCAAGATGCTCTGCACACAAAACGATCACGCAGTCTTTCCTCTAAGTCCTTGAAATCATACGGTTTAGCTGNCAGCTCGCTGATCCCTCAGTTCAAATGTGTGCCTCCAAGCAATGACAGATTGCTTGGGCTGGAAGTGTTCCTTCAAAACTTTCTTCAGATCGGAGTATGACACCGTTTCCAGCGAGGCCGGGGCGATTAGGTTCTCGGCGATCTCAAAGGCGTCTTGCCCACAAACGCACAACATTGTGGCAGCCTTTAAGCCTTCCTCCCTTATCTGGTTTACGCGGAAGTAAGTCTCGACTCTTGCAACATAAGATTCCCACTTCTCGGGGTGAGAGACATCGAATTCCGCTAAACGCCCAATTTTCGCCATGATCGAGGACAGAGTTTTCTTCAGTCGCACGCACCCTCCAGCGATTTCGTACTGGCAGGATAAACGCTGACTTCAACGCCGTTGTTCCTCTTCCGGACTTCTTTGGGTGAGTCTTCAAGCTTTCCTAGCTGTTTAGACTGGATCCCACCTTCGTCGCCAGTGTTAAGTCCGGAGAATAATGGCGCTTGAGACGATGCATTTCTAACAGGTCTTTATTCTCTGCTTCCAATCTACGAACAACAACCAGTACAGAGGCACACAGGCCTCTATATATACCCTCAGATCCCCGGGCAATTCCAACCAATAACAAGGCAGTCTTTTCCCGCCTTGCGCATGCGCGCAAGCCCGGCGCCGCTCAGTCTGGTCCCGGGCAGCTTTTGCAAATGCCCGGGACTCTTGCATCATCCCGAGCCTGCTTCTGCAGGCACGGGACACAACACTCTACATTTTCTTTCTACCTTCATGGGTTGAAACTCTCCTTTTGGGAGCCACTGCAGGGATTCTTTTCTGCTGCCTCTATCAATTCCTTCCCGTTTGCATTAACAATTTGAGAACTTGCTTCCCCACATCCTGGAAAAATAAAAGCACCCATCAAGTCTCCCTGATCAGATCAATTCTTAATTTTGTGCCAGTAAAAGTCTGTTACCCACACTTATATGGCACAAAGGGGGGGATATAGTAGGAAGGCCCTATCCCCAGATTCAGCCGCCACAGCTGATTTTTCTTTCAATGGTACTTTTAAAAAATTACATAGCTTCATTACAGTTTTTCTCAGCAGCCCACAAAATAAATGACACAAAGTACAAAAAAACTTGATTAAAAACTAATTAAACATACGAAGATTTGTCACCTGGCTTATATCAGAGATAGGATTCCCCTTTAAGTCCTGGCTATTATATTGTCCACCATCAGACAGTGTATTTTTCTTACTTTATAAAATAGGAAGGTGCAACCATTCAAGAGCAACACTGAATCTTTTTCAAAGCATAGAGCTGTACCTAAAACAATAAAAAAAAAAATGAAACGGTGTCTCTGTTATCGCCAATTGCTTTGCAGACCTCCTTTCATGGCCCATTAAATGGCTTTTTCCTTTCAACAACTCTTTTTACTTTCATGCTATTGTTTACTTGATACTATATTAAATGCTTTTTTCTTATTATTACTGAATAGTTTTGTAATTCATTCTTTCCATGCAAAAGTTTCCAATTTCTAAGCAATTAGGCAGGAAGAATAAAATCTGTCAGAAGATAAAGTATATAAGTCATTATACAGTGCATTCAGAAAGTATCCAGACCCCCTTCACTTTTGTCAATTTTGTTATGCTGCAGACTGATTATACAGTTGTTGGAATTCATTTTTTTCTCATTAATCTACACTCAGGATCTCATGATGACAAGTGAAAATAGTATTTTTGAAATATATGCAAATTCATTAAAAAGAAAAAAAACTGTAATATCCTATTAACCTAAGTATTCAGATCCTTTGCAACAACACTTGCAATTTAGCTCTGGTGCCTCCCATTTCTTTTGATCATTGTTGACATGTTTCTACATCTTGATTGGAGTCACCTTGTGGTAAATTAAATTGATTGGACATAATTTGGAAAGGCATACTCCTTTCTATAGAAAGCCTAAGAGCTAACAATGCATACTGTAGTAGAGCAAAAATCATGAGGTCAAAAGAACTGCCTGCACAGCTCATAGATAAGATTATTGCAAGGCACAGATTTGGGGAAGGCTGCAATAAAATTTCTGCTGCACTGAAGGTTCCTAAGAGCACAGTGGCCTCCATAATTCTCAAATGGAAGAAGTTTGACACAAGCAGGACTCTTCCAAGAGGTGGTCACCAGGTCAAACTGAGCAATCGGGGAAGAAGGGCCTTAGTAAGAGAGGTAACCAAGAATACAATGGTCACTCTGACTGAGCTCCAGAGATCATGTGTGGAGATGGGACACAGTTCCAGAAGGACAACCATTACTGCAGCCCTCCACCAATCTGGGCTTTATGGCAGATTGGCTAGACAGAAGCCTCTCCTCAGTACAAAACACATGAAAGCCCACTTGGAATTTACAAAAAAGCACCTGTAGGACTCTTAGACTGTGAGGAACAAGATTCTCTGATCAGATGAAACCAAGATTGAACTGTTTGGTCTCAATTCTAAACATTATGTCTGGAGGAAACCAGGCTCCACTCATCACCTGCCCAACAATATCCCAAAAATGAAGTATGGCACTGGCAGCTGTGGGGCTGTTTTTCAGCAGCAGGGACTTGGAGACTGGTCAGGGTTGAAGAAAAGCTGAATGGAGCAAAGTTCAGGGGTATCCTCAATGAAAACCTGTTCCACAGCACACAGGAGCCAGACTGGGCCGAAGGTTCACTTTTCAACATGACAACAATCCTAAGCACACAGCCAAAACAACTTAGGGACAACTGTGAATGTCCTAGAGTGGCCCAGCCAGACTTGAACCCTATTGAACATTTCTGGAAGTTCGTGAAAATTAGAACAGAATAGAACAGAACAGAATAGAATCTGGAAGGGACTTATAGGTCATCTAGTCCAACCCCCTGCTTAAGCAGGAGACTCTAAGCCATTTCTGACAGATGGCTGTCCAGTCTCTTCTTGAAAGCTTCCAGTGATTAAGCACCCACCACATCTGAAGGCCAACTGTTCCATTGGTTGATGGTTCTTACTGTCAGAAGATTTCTCCTTATTTCTAAGTTTAATCTCTCCTTGATCAGTTTCCATCCATTGTTCCTTTTCTGGACTTCAATGCTTTGGAAAATAAGTTGACCCCCTCCTCGCTGTGACAGCCCCTTAAAGATTGGAACACTGCTATCACGTCACCCCTAGTCCTTCTCTTCATTATGCTAGCTATGCCCTATTACTGTAAACTTTCTTCATATGTTTTAGCCTCCAAGTCCCTAATCATCCTTTTTGCTCTTCTCTGCACTCTTTCTAGAGTCTCAACATCTTTTTTTATAGTGTGGTGACCAAAACTGGATGCAGTATTCTTGGTGTGGTCTTACTAGGGCATTATAGAGCAATATTAGTACATGTGATCTTGATGGACCTGACAGATTACATCCCAGAGTTCTGGAGGAGCTGGCAGATGTAATCTCAGAAACATTGTACCATATCTTTCAAAAATCCTGGAGCACTGGGGAAGTACCTTATGATTGGAAAATGGCTGATGTGATTCCCATCTTCAAGAAAGGAAAAAAAAACAGAGCCAGGAAACTCTAACATCAATACCTGGGAAGATCTTGGAAAAGATAATTAAAAACCCAGATCTGCGAACAACTAGAAGCAAACAAAGTTATAACCAGTAGCCAGCACGGGTTTGTCAAAAACAGATCATGCCAAACCAATCTCATTTCATTCTTTGATAAAGTGACTAAATTAGTAGACCAGTGAAATGCTGTGGATATAGTATACTTAGACTTCAATAAGGCATTTGACAAAGTAAAGCACAACCTGCTGCTTAGTAAGCTCGAAAAAAGTGGGATAGACAACAACACCATCAGATGGATCTGTAGCTGGCTGACAAACCGTACTCAGCAAGTAGTCCTCAATGATACTATATCCACATGGAGAGAAGTAAGCAGTGGGGTACCACAAGGCTCCATCTTAGGCCCAGTTCTCTTCAATATCTTCATTGATGACTTAGATGACAGAATAGAAGGGGAACTCATCAAATTTGCAAATAACACGAAACTGTCAGGAATAGCCAACACCCCAGAAGACAAGCTCAGGATCCAAAAAGATCTTGACAAACTTGAACAATGGGCCCTATCCAACAAAATGAATTTTTTTAAAAAACAAGTTTTATTAGTTTTTTCATTTTACAAACAAGTGCTTAAGAATCAACATGGTGGCAGGGCAATCAATTGTCCACAAACAAAGTCATACACATAAAGTTCAGGTTAAATCATTTAAAAAACCCTATCTTTTCCCTCTAGTAACATATTATAATCAAGTTAATATATTTCAATACAAGTAAGTCAATCATAACAATCCTCAATAACCTTTCATCTAAATAGATCCATAAATCCAAATCCTGTGTTAAGCTTTACTATTTCAGTTGCTATATTCCATATTTTTAATCTAAATGCATAATTAACACTTCAGGTGTCTCTCCATTACCTTTTTCCTTAAGATATTCAGTAAACATTTATTAGTATCATTTCTTCTTTTTTCTTATTCTTTTTCCATTACAAAATAGCTATCATTTCTAATAAAAAAATATTAGTTCAAAAAAGAAAAGAGGAAAAAAAGAACAAAAAACAAAAAACAAAGACAAAACAACAAAAAAGAAAAATACCTTTCTATTTCTATTATACTTTATAATCTATCAATCAATCCCTCAATATCTGTATCAAATTCCTTTAATCTCCTCCCAAAATTACTATATCCAGAACATATTAATACATAGACATCTTATTATTAAATTCAGACCTTTAATTAATTTTTATTCAATCTAACATCTTATTTAACTGTCTTAAGCCATAAATCAGTCCATATCTAATAAGCCTTTTAAACCCATTACATAAGGCCTTGAGTCACACACTTAAATCTTATTCTGGCTTTCTTTTTATGCCAATCAGGTTTCCATAACAACGCCTCTATATCAATAAACAAGTCACTTTTTATGCCTTGTAGTATCCTTTGGATCAAACAGAAACGTCCCCTTTTCTGTTTTAGAGACCTAGCTCCTTTGTAAGTAATCTCTTGTTGTTTTAAAGAGTCAAGTCTCCACGTTTGAAACTGTTGAATAGCAGGCTCAGTTATGTCCAGCTTTGTGGTTAATAGTTGCTTATCCAAGCTACCATAGTTCTCAGTTCGTTGCGCTTGTCTGTCCATTTCTGTTGGTTTTAAAGTTGTAAATGGTTTAGTTACAGTCCTTTTTAGTTCCTCGGAGATCTCATCAGCATGCGTATGAAGTAAAGTAGAATCTTCTTTACCCTTAGTTAATCCTGCTTCTGTTGTTTTTTGGTCTATAGAATGTTCAGATAAAGTCTGGGGGTCAATTTGTAAATTCAAAGCAGGATTTCTGTTTTTATTTCCATAGTAAACTCTTTTATTTCCAAACATATTTTGTCAGTAGCTTCATAAAGTTTTTCCAGTATGAGTCAAGTTGAACATAGGGTTTCTTCATTTCAAAAATAATTAGAAACAATCTGTATCATTTAGTAGAGACTGTGTTCAAGGAACATTTAATCAGTTTCCACCCCCACCAGTACAGCTGTTAAATTTCTTTGTATTTTTCCTTTTATGGTGATCTGAAGGTCAAAGTCAGTTTCACCATCAGAAAAAGAGACAGTTTCAATTTTAACATTTTCCACCAGGTGTCCTCAGTAAAATATAAAATCTTCTCCCAGAGACCAGAAATATCATAAACAAGATCAGAAAACACAGAAAAAAGGAGAGTTCTTCAAATGTAGACTAAGTCCAATAGTAGATTCAATATTAAAAAAAAATTCCAAGACCCCCAAGTGAATAAAAAATAATTTAAAAAAAGTCATTTTAAATTAATTCAGTCCATTTAAGCTTCTTTTTCCCACACTCACAAACGCCGCTTTCTTAGAGTAGGGAAATAATTTCAAAAGTGCTTTTTACAGGCACAAAAAAAAAGGAGAACCAAGAGAGGGAAAGAAAAAAGTCTCACCCGGCTCAGCCACGGTGGTTCCTGTTCTTCTGATTTCTGGTTACAGCGGCAAGGTGAACGGCCATTTTGCTGGCCGGTCTTTCCACCGTTGGCCCAAACGAGCAATCTCGGGCCGTGGAAGAAGCTGCCACTCTCCCACGGACAACAAGGACCTCCTCAGCGGTAGCCACCCCTCCAAGGTGGCTTTTCAACCCGATTAAGGGTCTACCGGCAGTGGAGAATCAGCTGGCGAAGAGAGCAATCTCCTCGCACAGCTGCGAGCGCTGTGATCCGGAACCGGAAGTCCAACAAAATGAGTTTTAATGTGGAGAAAAGCGAAGTTTTACATTTAGGCAGGAAAAATCAAAGATATAAGTAGAGATTAGGTGAGACCTGGCTCAAAAGCAGCAACTGTGAGAGGGACCTTGGAGTCCTAGTGGGTGATCACTTGACTATGAGCCAGCAGTGTGCAGCAGCAGCCAAAAAAGCTAATACAATCCTGGGTTGTATAAACAGAGGCATAGAATCAAGATCACATGAAGTATTAGTACCGCTTTATAAAACCCTAGTAAGACTACATCTGGAATACTGCAACCAATTTTGGTCACCATAGTATAAAAAAGATGTTGAGACCTTGGAAAAAGTTCAGAGAAGAACAGCTAAAATGATCAAAGACCTGGAGACTAAAACATATGAAGAACAGTTGCAGGACTTGGGTTTGGCTACTCTAAAGAAAAGAAGAAATAGGAGTGACATGATAGCAGTATTCCAGTTTTAAATTCATTGATCCAGCATGGGAATAACATGTCAACACATGAATTATAATCAGACATTCTTTTTCATAACTATGATCCTTGGTGGCCAAATTGTAGTTCACTAATAATGAGCTATGAGGAAGTTTCAGGCAGCGTATCTTCATCAGAAGGACCAACTTGAGGCACACTGGAACATGAAACAATAGCCCTGTCACTATGGCATCTGCAGGGATGAAACTATATAAAGGACAACCTTATTTATTCAAAATATCCAGGGGAGTGTCAATAGCTGCAGAGAAAAAAATAATAATAGTGCTGTTTAGTTACAAATGTACTCAAGAACAATATGAGTACTGCTGTATGAAAACTGACATGGTACAATTGTCCCAGGATCAAACCACTTTAAACTATAGATAGGGAAGTGTTTTTGTATCCATTCTTGGTAGCATTTCCACAAAAGTTTACCTAGTCTAGTTTTGTCCCTGATACAATAAATGAAAATGTAATTCTATCATGTATCTATCTATCATGTATCATATTCATGTTTCCTGAACTTACATGAAACCAGGAACATGTGTGTAAGCAGTTTAGTGGAGTGGTTAGGCAGAAACCGTGGTGGAGTGGAAACCACGAGACAGTCAGTTCCAGTCACTTTTTCTCAACCCAATCACCTCGAAGGATTGTTGTTATAAGAAGGAGTATTTTGTACTATACTTTGAGTTTTTAAAAATACATGTAGGATATAAATAAAATCAAGCAAAACAATTCAATTTAGACATTTTTTGAATTTATCTGAATCATCCCTAAATCAGGTGCCTGTTCCTGTCTGAGGCTTGTCTAAATAGGTTAACCTTACTGTACTCTCTGGTAAAATATTGTTTAATGGCTGATCTAGCAGACAAAAAATGAAATTTCTTCTGTTAACTAATATTTTGTCCATTAAAGAACTGCATGGGAAGCAGAAACTTTGCATATATACAGAGCTGCTTTCTAATGAATTGGATCATCTATCAGTTCAATTCAACAAATTCCGATATTGACATCTCTGCCAGATTTTGGATAGGTATGTTTATACTCAAGGATAGACCTTCCCCAAAGTTTATTTATTTATTTATTTATTTACATGGATTTATATGCCGCCCTTCTCCCTATAGGACTCAGGGCGGCTTACAGCATATTAAAACACATAAAACATCGTCCCCCCATAAAAACCTATTAAAAACCAAATATTTTTTTCGCTGTATAATTAATTAAGATTTAAATTAAAATTGTCCCTATTTAAAAATTCTCCCTAGGCCAGACCCGCTTGTTGAAAAAGCCATGTCTTGAGGGCGCGGCGAAAAGGTAGGAGATCCGGAATCGTCCGGATCTCGGGGGGTAGTTCGTTCCAGTTGCAATACAGATATAAGGAGAGCTCCATTTATTATGTTTCTGACCACCATGCAAACTCAAGCCTTTGGGCAAGACTTCAGAAAAAAAAAATGACCTAATATAAGAGAACACATAATACATTGCTATACCTAGTCATTCCCTTTTAATGCTAGCTTGCATTCCTGACCTGGCTTTTTGTCTAAGGTATCACATTATCACAAAGTCCATCAACTTTATCATACAATCAACTCCTGATATTTTGTAATATCTTCTCTAATACGGATGTGAGGACGATCTGGCTGCGACATCTGTCACCCCATTGATCTCTATTACGGATGAAGACTTGTGTGCATTAATCAACTACTGTAATTTTCAAAAGAACCACAAAAAACCTTATGTGGCGGGCACAAGCTGCCTTGTATTACTTCAGCTGCACTATTATAGATACATAGCAAACATTAATATAGTGGGAAAGCATTTATCAGTAACATATTGGTGCACTTTTATCAATTCTTAATAGCATCCTGATTTAGTAGAAATGAATGGGTATCTATGTTAGAATTTTACAGCTTTCCAGCGCAAAAATAAGCCCAAAAATTAAGCACACATTCAAAATGAGCAGGAGGCATAGTTTAGAAAAACTATCTATAAAATATATATAAACATGATACATACACTTTTACTCAGTTCTTGGCAACATGGTAGAGAACAACAACAACTAATTCAGGCGATCAGGACACAGGGAGAGAAGACTAAGACAGGCCCAGATCTAGGCTGGATCACATCCCTCACACAGCCAATACTGTGTCTTAATCAAAAACAGTTCTCATTGGCTGGTTTGTTGCTATGGCTATTCCAGTTCATAAAATTTCTTACACAGTGACACTCCTCCCTTTATGACTGGAATAAACATAAAATCAAATAATTTAATACTCTTCCCATGGTGTACTCCACCCAATGGCTTGGTCAGTACATCTGCCAGATTGTCATCTGAAGAACAATGAAGCAAGCAAATTAGTTTACTTTTGATGGCTTCTCTGACATTACAATACTTAATGTCCACATGCTTGCTTCTACTTTTCACTCTGTCACCTGTTGCCATTTTAATGCAAGCAGCATTATCTTCAAATACTGTTATAGCTTCTTTAACTTCTATACTTAAATCCTTTAACAGCTATACATACCAGGTTACCTCTGTTACCTCTGAACAAAGTTCAGACAGAGCAATAAATTCTGCCTCCACAGTAGAAATAGCTATAGTTGTTTGTTTTCTGGACTTCCGCCCAATTAAAGTCCCTCCAAATAATACCACAAACCCAGAATTGGACTTTCTGGTTTGCACATCATTGACATAAACACTGTCAACATAACATTTTAACTTTAACTCTTCAGAGACCTGTATTTGAAGACCCAAATTCACAGTTCCCTTCAAATACCTGAGAATTCTCTTCCCACCCATCCAATTCAACTGCGTTGGTGCAGCAGTAAAGCGACTTAAGATGCTTACTGCACAAGCTATGTCTGATCTGGACCATTGTGACAGATATAACAGGCTTCTTATTGCCGACTGATATATCTCCTGATCACAGGCTTCACTTTTGTCCTCGCCCAAAGTGTTATGAAAATCTATGCTCATAGGTGTTGGAGCAGCATTACAATCCTTCATGTTGTGTCTCTCCAACAGTTGTTCAATTTTCCTTCTTTGACTGAGAACGTTGCCACCTTTCTCAGTTTTTGTATCTCTATACCAAGATAGTTTTGTATTTCACCCAGACTTTTCAACTCAAACTTTTTCTCCAGCTGATTAGCAAATTCCTTCACCTGTGCCAGATCCTTTGCAATGAAACAAAGATCATCCACAAATGCTAATAATTGGCAATCCCCACTGTGCCAATGCTAGTGCCAATGTTATAGTTTCACTTTTTACCGTTGGTGCAAATACCTCAGAGTGCACATTTTTCTTCTGCAAAAACCCCTGTGCCACTAATCTTGCCTTATATTGGACTTCATTGTTGGGTAACACTTTCTTTTTGTATACCCATTTACATCCTACAGCTTTGTAACCTTGTGGCAAAGTCATTGAGGTGAACATTTTATGTTCATCCATGGATTTCATTTCTTTGTCCATGGCCTCTTTTCACTTCACTTGCTCCACTTTGGGTAGTGCCAATACTTCCTGATAGTTTCTTGGCTCATACCACACATTACACGCCTTTATTTTCCCAGCAGAATACCTGTCAGGTGGAATCCCCTTGTTCCATCGCTCTGACCTGCGTGGCATTGACTGCTCTTAACTGTCAACCCATTTCCTGCTTCACATAAGAGTCACCATCTTCTTCTGACTCTTTTTCTTGTCCTTTTTCAGCTTCTCCTCCCTGAACGCTGACACCGTCACTAAGTGAGTCACCATCACTAAGTGGATCATCCCCAGAATTGGCATTAATTCTGCCCCAATTCTGCTCTGCAAAGCTAGCAGATCTGGAAATTACTATCCTTCTGCTTCCATCGCTAAAGCGATAGCTCTTTGAGCCAGGCTCATAACCCATAAACCTGAGCTTTCTATCCTTTTGTTGCCCTTTTCTCCTAATTGCCTTTGGAATATGCACCCATGCATTGCTTCCAAACACCCTTAAATGTGCTAGAGATGGCTTTCTCCCATATAGCACAGCATTTGGAGTATCATTGAACTCCACAGCCTATTGACCAAATAATTAGCAGTCAATATGGCTTCACCACAATACAACCTGCTCAGACCAGAATCCTCCAGCAGTGAGTCTTTCATGGTTTGCAAGACTCCTTTCCATCTTTCAGCCATGACATTCTCAGCTGCTGTGTACGGATTTGTGCATCTTTGTCTTTTTTTTATATAGATATTTTATTAGTTTTTAACTATAACAATCTCCAGTGCCTGGTGTACAGAGTATTGTCTTGTTTTATATTTTAACAAGAAAAAAAGGACAATAATAATTAACAATCAATAATAATTAAATTTGATAATTCCATAATTAATGTATTAATGATACATTTATTTGATCTTCCCTTCTCCCGTTTGTATTCTCCTTCAACCTTAGCCAAAATATAATTCTTAATATTTTCAATATATAAATTATTAGATATAGGCATTTTTATATTTATACAAATAATAATAATCTCTCTATATAACATTTTTTCAGCTTATATTATTTTCATAACCATCATCTCATTAGTTCAGCATACATCCTATTTTTATAATTTTTGTTCGCTTAAATTCCCTTATAGTCAATCCAATTCTTATCAGTCATAATTTCTTCATATTAGTCATCTAACTGTCCAAATTTTCCCATTTAGGTACATCCTCCCAATATTTTATATCATGCATTATAAAAATACTATACTTTTTATCTATATTATAATATCTAGATATAACATCCTTTTTAATCAGTTTATATTTCACTTATATATTAATAAAAACTACATCAACCTATTTTAACATTTCATATATTATAAAACATAGTATATTACTTAAATCAGCGGTTCTCAACCTGTGGGTCGCGACCCCATTTGGGGTCGAACGACCATTTCACGGAGTCGCCAAACAACGCAGTCCGCCATTTTTTTTACCCTTTTCCTTTCCCTCTTATTGGCTTTCGAAAGTGCCACAGGTGGCACGCAGAACCATTCCTGCCTCCCTCCTCTTTGCGCATGCACAGCTTTTTTCTATATAAAATGAAGTTTCGGTTTCGGTCCACGTGGCAGAAGCGAGACAGAGGACAAGCGGCAGAAAGCGAGAGAGAAGTAAAAGCGGTAAGTTTTGTCTCTGTCCTGCCGCTGAGCTTCCTCTGCTTGGCCACCGGACACCCCAGCGGCCCCAGAACACCCTGCCCGCATTTCCTTCCATTTTTTTAGCCGGGCTAGCGGCCGCCGGCACTTCTTGTAATTTTGCAGCCGGCCTCCCCCTTCACCAGTCTCTCCAGCCACCTCTCCTCCGTTCCTTCCACCCTGACCTTCACTTTTTCCCTTGCGCTCAGATGCCCTCTTGCAAGAAAACTAGCAAAGTTGCCGGAGAACCAAAATTAGATAGAAGTATTCGTCATGCGAGCGCACAGAGCAAGCCAGAGACGAAGCTTTGTGCATCAATGCAATGTTAGTAAGTCCTCCAGCCTAAGCGGAGGGAAGGAAAAGCCCATTACATGGTGATAGGGTGGCAAGCGGCCTCCAAAAAGGATTTTCCAAGCTTGCTGAAACTATCCCGGGGAAGGAAACTGAAGGCGCGCGCAAATCCCAGGCTTTGTTTCCATCCCTGTGGAGCAGCCAGCTCCCTGCTACCTTCCATCCACGCCTGAAGCCTCTGCTGCTTTGGGTAGCTGCTACAGACAAACACACACACCCCCCGCCTGAAAGAAACCAAGAAACTTACTTGCCAAGCCGGCTCAGCCCCGGCAGCCAGTCAGAGCAACATTCAGGCATGCTCAGTCGGCTGACCTCAGGCAAGCTAAAAATAGACGCGGAGGGAGGAAGGGAGGGGGGAATTGCTGGAAGTTAAAGAGACAGGAGCTGAGCTGAGGAGGCTCTCTCCTGATTGTGGACTAATGCAGCAGAAGAACACGATCTCCCCACTATAAACTGAGCACATCTAGATTGGTGGTAAGGAATGGTC
>NW_015387079.1:468171-469198 GCF_001527695.2 Protobothrops mucrosquamatus
TGAAGCATCTGTACGTAAATATACTGCACCCTTTATTGTACACAAACTGGCAAAGAAAGCCTCTTTGTAACATGTAACATGCCCTGGAAGAAAATATATGTAAGTAAGTATCTTCTCTTTCAGTTTTCTGAAGGAGAATTGGCTTCACAACTAACATTTTTTATTTATTTGGCATTAACAGTCCAAGGTAATTGTCCTGTATTTCATTAATTCTAGATGTCCTGTAGAAGCCACAGTGACCTGACTTCCGGTTTGAATTCCGGCACCAATGGCGGCTTTCTCCTTTGCCGCCCGCCCCGAGGATGCGTAAAAGCCGCAGGAGCAGCGCCAAACAGCTGCTCCGCGGCTTGGAATCCCCTTCCCCGGGCAAAGGGGAGGGGGGGAGCCTCCCTGATAGGGGTAGAACTCCCGAGCTCTCACAGTTTTACAGCTGTGGGGGTGGAGGTGAGTTCCCCCGGAGTCAGGGACATCTCCGCACTTCGGGCTGCCTCCGTTCCAGTGAACGAAGCAAGACACGGATTCAGCCTCTGCTTATGGGAGATCGTGAGTAATATTTGTGAGCAGACAGAGCGATCCAGGTGTTTGGGAGCTGCAAGGATTTGAGCCTTTAGCTCTGAAGTTAATGACTTTTCCATTGATGTTTAAAGGTTAAGAAGAAAGAAAAAAAAATGGCCGTGGAAGGGCGTTTTGCTCTTTAACAGAGACTTTCACTTTTGAGGACTTTCAATTTTGTTTTCACTTTCTGCTGGAATATTATTGTATTAGATCTACTTGTATTGTTGGTGGGCAAGATATTTGCTTCTGTTTTTGGTGGCAGTTTAAGGAAAACTTATTGGACATTATTGGATATTATATTATATAAATCAAATTAGAGAAGAGGGGAAGAGAAAGTAAAATGGCTTCAAAGCGTGGGGGAACTTTCCCTCCTCAGAAAGGCTTGAGCTCTTCCTCTCCAGCTGTTCAGATATCACAGCAGACAAAACCTACTCCCCCACCTTCTCCTCCAATGCCAGCCTTAACATTGAAA
>NW_015387079.1:473422-474987 GCF_001527695.2 Protobothrops mucrosquamatus
TCATGCTCTGATCTGATGCAGGGAACCCCTTTATTCAGAGACTACATAGCATCCCCTGATCTTTTGCTTCGTCTTCCCACCTCCCTGCTTTTCAACCCACATCTTGCTGCATTATTTATTTACTAGCAAAAGGGCTGTCAATATCATGGGCTGATCTATGCAAGACTATGCAAGACCGTGTGTGTGTGTGTGTGTGTGTCCCCTATGTGCTCTGCATGCAAACATCGCCCATCAAAGGTAGAAGTCACTGGCTTCTTGCTGGAATCCTGAGTCCCTGCACAGAGATTTTTTTTCCTCCCCAGTAAGGAATCGCGAATACTGAATCTCTTTTAAAGGACAAAAAGGCACATTTAGGGATTCTGCTTGCATGGGGTAAAATTAGATGCTTTAAGAACTGAGTTAGATCTGTTGTGTTTTGGGACTGTGAGTTCTAGTCCTGTCTTAGGCATGAATGCTGGCTGGGTGAACTTGGCCCAGTCACTCTCTCTCAGCCCAACCTACCTCACAGGGTGGTTATTGTCAGGAAAAGTAGGAGGAGGAAGGAATATTAGGTATGTTCATTGCCTTGAATTATTTATAAAATTAATACAGGTGGGGTATAAGTACAATTGTCACTCCATGAGGGAGATGGGTGGTTTCTAAATAGGATATATAAATAAGTCCTTCATTTGGGAATACCTTTCTACTCAAGGGGAAGATGCTTATTGCTGTGTGTAAAAAAAGGAAAAAAAACAGGATTTCCCATCCCTTAAACCTGGAGAGATGGTGGGTCAGCAATGGGAAGTTAAGAATGGGCAGCTTGCCCTCCTCTTTCTGAATTATAGTAGCCTGGGGATTGCCTGGTGGGGAAAAAATTGGACTTCAGGATCAATGTTACATATTGTGGATGAATCATTGATCGTCATTTGAGAAAATATTGACTCCTGTTGGCTCCTCCCCTCCCCTCCCCTCTCCTCTTTTCTTTTTTCTTTCCTTTTTTCTTTTTCTCCTCTCCTCCCCCTCTCCTTTCCTCTTCTCTTGTTCTTTGTCCTGTCCTGTCCTGTCCTCTTGTCCCCTTTCCTTTCCTTTTCTTTTTCTTTTGTTTAATTTTCTTTCCTTTCCTTACATGGTGCAACTTCTTAATTGATTGCCTACTCAAATAATGGAGTACCGGTAATTACTTTGTTGAAGTGCTTAATTACATGTTATGACTTCCAGGAAGATGGTTTGAAAATGGGGAATAAAAGTTGATTTCTTCTGCTCTTTTCCTTTTTAATATTTCATTCCCAGAATGAAATCTGAGTGCAATGTATTGCATTGCACTTAATACTTCATTCCCAGAATGAAATCTGAGTGCAATGTATTTCAGCAAATATTGGGCAGTGAGTGCCTACACTCCCTGAGATTGGGTGGTGCATCTTTGGCTCCCAAATCATGATGAATACTCAGTTATGTGGCCACCTAAATATGGACTTGTGTTTTCTCATGGTCTCAGATCTCTGGCTAAAAATCTGAATTGCATGAGCCTGGTTTATTTCCCAGGGTAGTAGAGTTGATTTTCCACCAAAGGAGTAAGACTTCTCCCA
>NW_015387079.1:478440-479933 GCF_001527695.2 Protobothrops mucrosquamatus
TGTTGGTTATCAAGTCTAAATACAGAAATAGACTTGTTGTGGAAGATGATCTTCGGTGTGCTCTTGCAAAGACTGCCCCGAGAATTTCTGATCTGGTGAAAAATAAGCAACCTCAACCTTCACACTGATGTTGGCTTTTTATGCATACTGTTGAAAAATGTAGCAATGTAGTTTACTGTTGTTATATTAAGACTGTTACACATGCTACACCATGCTTTAAGACAAAATTTCATTTTTTGTAATTAAAAATAAATATTTAATAATATATAATTACATATTGTTTTTGTGATTAATCACTATGCTTTAATTATGTTCAGTGCAAATACATCCTGCATATCAGATATTTACATTGCGATTCATAACAGTAGCAAAATTACAGTTATGAAATAGAAACGAAAATAATTTTATGGTTGGGGGTTACCACAACATGGTGGCCACGCCCACTTGGTGGCCACGGCCACTTGGTGGCCACACCCACTTGGCCACGCCCCTGGCGCCCGGCGATGTATAAGTGGTTGAGGGTCACCACAACATGGGGAACTGTATTATGGGGTCACGACATTAGAAAGGTTGAGAACCACTGCTCTAAGTCCAATATTAATAGATCTATTCAATGAGGTTCTGAAAAATGCGAAAATTCCGACCTCATGGGAAGAAGCAACTATCACTTTGATCCCCAAGGATAATTCAGATTTGGCTATAGGCCCATTTCATTATTAAATTCGGACTATAAAATTTTCATGGCCATAATGGCTAAACGTCTTGAAAGATTCTTAGTAAAATTCATGCATACGGATCAAAATGGTTTTCTACCCAAAAGATACATAAGAAATAATGTCAGGATTATATTGGACGTATTGGAATATTATGAGGCTCACAATGAAAAACAAATGGGACTAATCTTTATTGATGCACAAAAAGCATTCGACAATGTGAAATGGGATTTTTTGTTTAACCAATTGAAATACATGGATTTTGGGGAGAATTTCATAAACATGTTCAAAGCAATTTATTCCAAACAGGTAGCTAAAGTGATAATTAACGGAGAAACTACTAAAAGCTTTCAAATCCAAAAAGGCAAGGTTGTCTGTTATCTCCACTATTGTTTATATTATCCCTGGAGGTACTAAACAGAATGATTCGGAAAGATGAGCAGATTAAAGGTTTAGAGATCAAGAGAGAAATTTTCAAATTGCAAGCCTTTGCTGACGATCTTGTTTTTATAATCGAAGAGCCACTACAATCAGGGATAAGGCTAATGGAAGTACTGGGTGAATATGGTGAAATGGCAGGTCTAAAGATAAATAAGGAAAAAACTAAAATGCTCGTGAAGAATATGATTAGAACACAGAAAAATGAACTAGCTGATAGATTAGGCATTCAGATCACAAAGAAAATAAGATACTTAGGGATACAATTAACAGCTAGGTGTGTGACAATTAAAAGAGACAATTATGATAAATTAATGGAACAGATTAAAACTGACTTGGATA
>NW_015387079.1:480542-485114 GCF_001527695.2 Protobothrops mucrosquamatus
GTGTGACCTTGCTTGTCTGATAACAGCTCGGATCAACAACGTGCTATGGCCCACTTTTCCCTCTTTCTGGCCTCTTGCTCCCTGTCCTTAGGCATTGGTAAGGAGATTAACCAATGAAGTGCTGTTGCTGGGCTGTTGCCATGTTAAACCTTTTCCTGCTTGTAATACTGTATAAAAAGAATAAACTGCTGCGTGTGAGTGGCCATTATTTGCACCCTGCAATGACTGAGCACTGATTACAACAACGAGAAACATCAAGTTCACCAGTACTTCCGGAGGCACTACATTAGACGGGCGTTAATAGATGTATGGACCAAAATCTGGCAACAGAATTATAGGCAAGTTCCCAATTGGATTTCAACATTAGAAAGGTATTTAACTTTTTTAACTATTTGAAGATTTGTCTTTTTGGCAAGTTGGGTTTTCTTTTTATCAGTTAGATTTTTTGTTAAAACTTTAGTCTTTTCCCTATTTATTTTCAGTCCAGTAACTTTTCCAAATTCCTCGATTTTCTGCAGAAGTATAGGAACTGTTTCCAGTGGCTCCTCTAAAATAAAAACCAAATCATCCGCAAAAGCCTGTAATTTATATTTCTGGTCTTTAATCTCTAAACCTTTAATTTCCATGTATTATCTAATATTTCTAGCCAATACCTCCAATGTAAGAATAAATAGCAAGGGGGAGAGTGGACATCCCTGTCTCGTGCCTTTTTTAATATCAAATCCATCTATATAGTCTCCATTTAAAAGTATTCTTGCTGTTTGTTTCTTGTAGATTGCTTGAATTGCTTTAATAAAGTTCTCACCAAAATCCATTTCCTGTAGCTGTTGGAACATGAATTGCCAATTTAAATTATCAAAAGCTTTTTGATTCCCTGGATAATTTTCATAGTATTCCAAAGCATTGTCTCTTTAATATATAAAACTACGCCTCTTTTCTTTTGTTGTGCTAATGAGAAGTAGAGTTTCCCAATTTTTGAGCATTCCAAAAATTTATAATGTTGTCTTTTTATATGTGTTTCTTGGAGGCAGACTATATCCACTTTTAATTTTTGTAATCATGTAAAAAAAATTCCTTTTTGAGGGAGATTTCAATCCATTTATATTTATTGAGAGGATCCCATTTTCCTTCTCCATTTTCTTTAATTATATTTAGGTTTTATTTTCCTAGTTGTTCTTGTCTGTCTTTGTTCTCTTATCTTTGCCCCTTCTTCTTGATCTATATTTTCTATTTGTTCTTCCTCTCTTCATGCAGCTTCCTCTACTAGTATTGCCTCTCCCTGCTTTCTACCTTCCTTATCTGTTTGAAGTTCTGAACTTTTTTCTTCAAAAAAGCTCTATATCTCTCATAAAATTCCATTGCTTTGAAGATGGAGTCCAGCCTACATTTCTTAAAATCCCAATTAATTAAAATCCCTTCCGTGACCAGCCATCTAAAGTTCACTCCTTTTTCAATTAATTTTTTGGTCAAAAGTTGATATTCTTTTCATGAGTCTCTCATCCTTCTAGGAATCTGTTTCAAGACTACAATTTCCTTTTCTTTATACCTCAATGGGTCATCTCTCACTCTTCTCACTCTTCTCAATATCTCGTCTCTTGTTGATTTTTTTCACAAATCTAACATGTACCTCTCTGGGAAATCTGTTTCTCCTTGCATAGCTTGAATTGACTCTAAACGTTTGGTCTATCTCTCCTTCCATTTCCTGTTTCCCAATTTTCAACACTTCTGCTGGCAGTTCTATCATCAGATCTGGGAGATCTCCTTCTTTGTCTTCCATTATATTCTGAAATCTTAAAAAGTAAGATGCCTTCTCCATTTCCAGAACGGCCATTGAATCCTCCAAGTCTTTATTAGCCTGCATCAGCCTTTGGTTTTCTTCTTTTATTTCCTCTATCTTTTGGTCAGTTTCCTCTGATTTGTCTTCTATTTTCTGAATTCTTTGTTCGTTCTTTGTGATCCTTTGCTGAAAATTTTCTAATTGTGAATTTAAATTGTAAATTTGTTCATTTATTTTATCCAAATTGTCTTTTGCCTCATGATTTTTTCTTGTGTCATCTTTATGCGAGGTTATCGCTACTTGTATTAATTGTAATGTGACCTGCATTTCCTTCTAAAAATTGTTGGTTTTTTCTTGCTGAAGCATTGATTCAATTGATCTCTGGTAGACAGGGCTGGGGGCACAGGAGGACAATGCTGAGGCGGGTTTCTTGCCTGTTTTAGTCAAGCTGGGAACACCCTTTTTTTGCTCCCCCTCCCTCAAACTCTTCTATCAAATCTATTATGTCCCCTAATTATCAACCTTATACAGAACAAGCAAACTTATAATCAATATCACAATACAATATTTAAATTCCAATTTGGATTTTAAATCGTCCCAAATAGTTCTTGTAGTCTTTAGCTATAGCTTTTGTAATCCAATAGTCCAGTTTATAGGTCCACCACCAAAGGAAGAAAAAAAAGTAAAGAGAAAAAAAGAGATTTGTAATCCAACTGTCTCTTTCAGCACCAAATCCAGGAGGAAAAATGCAAAGTGTACCACAGCTCTTCTGTTCCAAAAGCCCAAGAATTGCCAATCAATCAGCCTTTATAATCCAAAGTGTCCAGCTGGCTCAGTTAGTAATCCATAGGACCTCCCCAAAAAGAACTAGCCAAAAATCAATTTTATTTCTGTCTCTAGGTAGTTCTTAAAGCTGTGAGTCAATCAATGTTTGTAATCCAGACAGACTTACTTCAAAGTAGTTTATAGTTTCCACCATGCAGAAAAACAACCCAAAGCATTTTTTCCTTTTTCCAGCTGCAGTCTGCAAAAGTGAAAGTTTCTAGGAAGAAACTTTCTTCTAATTTGTTATCTATGTCTGGGCTTCACACCAACTTCACTCCAGACATAAGAAAATTCAGTGCTTTATTCCTTTATTCCACCTCTAGCCCCTAGATGTCATTAGATGTCTGTTTTTCAACCTTTAAGCCCAAAGTTATTTCACAAACTTCACTCCGTTAATTTCCAAAAAGAAAAGGAAAAAAAAAATCTCAAGAGTTCTCTCAAACCCCAAATTTGTCAAAACTATGTCTCTGTATTATTTCCAAAGTAATATTGTAGTCTTCTCTGGTTTCCCCCAATAAAAATTAAATCACCACTTTCCTTTCTCATAAGGAATGGGGGAGAGGCCCCTCTTCCCTCTTGTCTGGGGTTGTTTTTTTTTTGTTTTGTTTTGTTTTTGCTTTTGGGAAATCCTTTTCCAGGGAGAAAATTTTAAAATTGTAGAGAAAGGATAATGTTCTCACCCAGTTCCAACCTCGATATTCAGGATTTGCTAGTTAGTACTTTCTTCGGTTGTCAGTAGCTTCTGATTGGCCGCATAAATGCAGCCAGTCTTTCCCCTGCTGGTTTGGAGGACTTCCTCAGATCGAAAGGAACAACCACCATCTTTCTGTGATTGATGAGAGTCCCCTCCTTCTTCATCGCCTCTCCGGGGCAACTCTAGACCCTTTTTGGGGCCTCAGCAGGGCAAAATCAGCCACTGTAAGCAGAGTCCAGCTTTCCTGCACCTGTCTCGCTATGACGCCAAACTGGAAGTCCGGGATGCCACTACTTATTGATATCCATGTTAGTGCCAATGATTTCCAGTATCCCTTCCTGAATTCTAAATTTTCCATTATTATATGTATCCATGTTATTAAAACACAGCACTTCCCTATCCAATTATACACAGTACTTGTATTTATGTTTTCCTTCTAATTCTGTTTAAAGCGCTCCAAAAATGATTCTTGCCAAACAAATCTTTCTCTGCTCTAAGTACATCTCATCTCTGCCTAGAAACCTTTATATGGTTGAAGGTCATGGTCTACCAATCTAATTCTTTATTAATAACATCATTTTCCAAGAACCAACATTTACTTCTAATCCCTTGACTACAGGGAAGATAGATAAAAGTATTGTTGGTAGCCCCATATGAATATTCATAATATTTGGCACAGGAAAGACTTAGAAGACATAACACTTTAAAAATAACCTGAAAGGTTTACACAAAGAGAAGGTCACAATTGTTGACTATCATGTAAAGTAGAAAGTAACAATAGACATTACTTCAAGGAAAATTTCTTAAGGGTTAATGGAGTTTCAACAATGGAACCAATTGTTTAGAGAAGTGGTAAACTTTCTTTCCCTTGGAAATATACAGTAAGAGATTGGATTTAGAGATATATGCATGGAATGTGTCTTAAGGTCCATAACAAAAGAGAAGATGCTAGAGCACATTAGAACATAGCCACTGAGGGTATGCTGTTCATAACTATTTATTTCTAATAGATTCTAGTAGTATGAAAAATGTTTCAAGCTCAAAATAGCATATTTGAATTTACCAATCTGGGGAAAAACCTGTTCTATCCCAGCCTATTGCCGTCCTTGTTAAAGGCACAAGGACCAACCCCTGCTGATACAATAGGCTGGAAACGTTAAAACAAAACAAAATCCCTTTTATTTGGGTGACAATCCTGTCAATAAGTCCAAAACACAAACAGCAAACCTCAAGTTCAAAGGAAGGAAATAGTCCACAGGAACACGTTGCAAACAAG
>NW_015387079.1:485262-489540 GCF_001527695.2 Protobothrops mucrosquamatus
TGACTCCTGCTCCTCACACAGCTGAGCTTCATCAGAAACACGACTGGAGGGGCCAGGCTCTTCATCAAGCCGTGAGTCTTGTAATTCATCAGAGCCTCCCTCTGACCCTGATGGCCCCTCAACAGCCTCCTCCACCTCCTCCTCAGATTCCTCAGACTCAGCTGTTGGGAACACAGGCTGGCACGGAATCACAACAAAACCCTCATATATTCCAAGCATTTTGTTTTGAGTAGGATTGCATTTTTTTTCCTGATATTAGAATATTAGAACCAAAACTTGACATTTTTAGTAGCAGTATTTTTGAGAAGTTAAGTTAAGCTAAGCTAAGCTAAGCTAAGCTAAACTAAGCTAAGCTAAGCTAAGCTGAGTTACCTTGAAACAAGCTAACCTGAGTGCTGCAAGGTTTAGGGGAAAAAAATTCCAAAAACCTAGTTCATATGTTGAAACAAAATACCTGAGCTGATTTAAAAGTGTTTGTTTTCAAAGCAGATATAGTCAACTTCTATTACAGGTAGTCCTCGACTTACAACAGTTCATTTAGTGACTGTTCAGTTACAACAGCACTGAAAAAAGTGACTTATGACAGTTTTTCACACTTACGAATGTTGCAGCATCTCCATGGTCACGTGATCAAAATTAAAATACTTGGCAACTGACTCATATTTATGATAGTTGCAGTGTCCCGGGGTCACATGATCACCTTTTATGACCTTCTGATAAGCAAAGTCAATGGAGAAACCAGATACACTTAACAGTGTTACTAATTTAACAACTGCAGTGATTCACTTAACAACTGTGGCAAGAAAGGTTGTAAAATGAGGCAAAGCTCACTTAACAAATGTCTCACTTAGTAACATAAATTTTGGGCTTAATTGTGTTCATCAATTGAGGACTGCTTGTATTATGATAGAATATTTTGAGCAGGGCTGTTTTGTTCCTATCTGGGGAAAAAGGCTTCTATTTTGTTTCAAGCCAAGTCCTATTTATTTTAATATTGGGCTTTATTATTGAAAAAAACCAACTTCATCTTTGCATAGACTTGCTTATATCAATCACATTTATAAATAAAAAAATGTGCAATAAATACTGCAACAATGTAGCTTAAAGAAATGCTGTAATAAAATTAAACAAAATTTGAGCTAGCAAAGATTAGTATAATATATTCTTTTTTTATAATATTTTATTAGTTTTCTAATTTTACAATAAACATTTAAAAAGCAACATGGTGACTTGGTTAATAATTCAATAACACACATAGATCTTTAGTACAAATCTCAAGTTACAACATCAGATATTTCCTCTCTTTTCCCTTTAATATCTACTATCTCATATTAGGCTAGTATAGTTCTTATTATTATCAACTAAGTAAAACCATCTTTGTTACATTTATCAATAATTTTTAGCTTATACATCTCTTAATTGTTTGCATTCAATCCTTATATACAATCAATGTCCTGTTATTACATTTTTCCCAAGCTTTAATTTCCCATCTATTTTCCACCATATTCAATCCTCTAATTAGTAATATAAAATCCCCTCTAATAAATCAAAAACCCAATTTCCTTCAGCCTTACTCTGGCTTTCTTCCTTTGCCAACTGACCTTCCATGTCAGTACTTTTGAGTCATCAAACAGTTCTCCCTCTATTATTATACATATCATTTGAAATAAGAAAGACCATTCGATTACAGGTTTTTTGGAAGAACTAGCCCATTTGTATTCATTAGATCGCCTCCCTATTACTCCAATTTCCCACAATTGTCCTGATAGGTTTATCTTCCATTTAATCTGTTCTTCCTTTTCCTCAAATTTCTTCTGATTTATGTAAAAAGTCTTTTCCATTCTCGATGTTATCACTCCCTTTTCTGATTTTTCCGTTGACTAGATCTGTTGGTTAATTGGGTCCTCTGTCTTAGTGTTTAGTTGTTCCACTTCTCCTGTTATTTTCTGCATTGATAGTTCTTTGGTTGTAGTCAAGGTCTGGGTTTGTATATCTAAGCTGGCATCTTGTTCCTTTATTTTGCATCTTATTTTGTCACAAGCTGAAAGAATAGTTTCGTGTATTGATTTCAACATAGAAAGGATTTGTTCCTGATCTTCATCCATATTCTCTTGATAATGTGTTAAGTTAAAGACTTTAAAATCAAACGTTAAAAATATTTTTTTGTTTTTTATAACTGGGTATGGGACATCTATTTCACATGTTATAGGTAGATTGTTTACCAAGTAAGAATTTATAGTCCAAAGCATGTAAAGAAATAGGAAAGCAATTCTCCACATATACTGTAACTCTGAAAATCAGTAAAGGTTTACATTCATAGTTCAAAGAGGCCAGATATGCCGCCCTAAAGTTCCTTCCTTTACAGCAGAGATTTTCACAGGTGGTATCTGTCAAGGTCAAAAGAGTTTTTTCTAGAGTCTGGGCTTCAAGCCAAGTCCCTTTTAGGCAATAACAAGTTGTAATACCATACTTCACCACGAGATATCACCGATGCCGTTTAAAGCTTTTTAAGTCCAAAGTCTTTATGATAGGTTTTCAAGGTTTATTTAAGGTAAGGTAAGGTAAGGTAAGGTAAGGTAAGGTAAGGTAAGGTAAGGTAAGGTAAGGTAAGATGATAAGATAACCTTTATTGTCATTTTTTTACTGTGGGCACAACGGCACACATCAAAAATGAAATTTAGTTGCCCGCTCTCAAAGTGAAACACATACATGACACACACCTAAACATACTATATACAACATATGTATAGACCCACACCCCTACATATACGTAACAAATAAATATTAAATACTGTCCATCTTGAATATATAATGAAAGGAGGAAGCTTGAGATTCACAAGGTTAATGCTGTATGGAATGAAACTATGGCCGAATCTGGATGTTCTGCTACGGATACCACGAACCCTCCTCCCAGAAGATAAAAACAAATGTCTCCAGTAAGAATAGGAAAACTTTTAGTCCCCAAGTTTCAAAAGCATGTGCATCCAATTAGATTAAAATTGTTCTTATAGTTGCTCTGTTTCCCCTTGGTAGTTAGCCGCTGCTGTTCTTAGAGGGTGGGGTAGAAATTCACTTCCTTCTCTCCTCACAGGGGGGAAAGTACTTTGGGCAGCTTTTACAGGAAAAGATATTTAAAGTCTTAAAGAGAAGATCAGATCTCACCCAGTTTCTTTTTTTTTTAATTTAAATTTTTATTGAGTAAACATTTAAAAACAGGTTGAACACAGTGCGACTTTTCTGGCTGTTATTTTGCCATACATACTATACCATATACCATATATCTTCCTATTCATTGATCTTTTATACCATTTACATATTGCATTTTATACTATTTACATATTTATATATTTACATACATATTTACGTCTATTTACAACATAACTTCCATTTCCATTCTTATTTCATATTCTTTCTGATCTCTATCTTACGCTCACTTTAAGGTTGAAAATCTACACTTTCTCTCTTCTAGACGAGCTTTCTTTGTTCTGACTTTTTCTTCTCGAGTCTAACCAATAGTACATCTTATCCCAAACTTCATAATACTCTGTTTCATCCTTGTCTTTAATTTCTAATGTTAGTCTATCTATCTCTGCACATATCAAAAAAAAATTTTAATTAGTTCACTCTCCACCGGGGAATTTCCGTTTTTCCAGTTCTGGGCATAGACCAACCTTGCTGCTGTTATAATATGCAACACTAGATATGTCTCTCCTTTGTTAAACTTCCCATCTATCATTCCCAGTAAAAACAGTTCTGGTCTGGGATCTATCTTCAGTCCCAACATTTCTTCCAACCAAGTCTTTATTAGCCACCAAAAATCTTTGGCTTTGGAACAAGTCCACCACATATGATAATAAGTCCCTAACACTTTCTTGCACTTCCAACAATATCTTTTCTCATCTTTACCAGTCTTGTTGGGGAGAAGTACCACCTGTAAAACATTTTGTACAAATTCTCTTTATATGAGGTGGCCAAGGTTAGCTTTCTATTTCTTTCCCATAACATTTGCCATTTGTCTGAATCGATATTATATCCAAAATTTTGGGCCCATGTTATCATCACTTCTTTTACCTGCTCCTCTTCCATTTTATATTCCAATAAATATTTATATGTTCTTTTGATTGCTTTCTCCTCCGTTCCTAATAATATTTTATCTAGTGTTGTCAGATCCCTCCATATACCCCATTCCCTTTTATCTTTCTTATAACGTGACTGAATTTGCAGGTACACCCACCATTCCAATTGTACCCTGTTTTCTTTTAATTCTTTTTTTTTTTT
>NW_015387079.1:493504-495791 GCF_001527695.2 Protobothrops mucrosquamatus
GTTCTCACCTACATCGTCCAAATAGGACGACTCGGGAACTCAACTCCTACCCCGGGCAGCTCACCTCTCCCCTTATGCCCAGGGGAGAGGTTTCAAGCCGTTTGACAGCTGATACTGGCTGTCAAACCGGCTTTTACGCAAAACAGGCGGGAAGCAGCAATCAGCTGCGACCAGCGAAGGCGCCTGCCACCGGAAGTCTTTTAATTCTTGTCTAGATTTAAGTTCCCCTTGTTCATTTAGAATATCTCTGTACGTAACTACTTTTCCCAAGTTGATGAAGTTTAGATGCACTAGCGCTTCCAGTGTTGAGAGCCATACCGGTGTTTCTATATAGTTCTGTTGTTTAACTTTAATCCACACATTTAGTAATGCTGCTCTGATATGGTGTCTCTGGAAGTATTGATGAACGTTATATCTCTCATCCCACAAAAATGTGTGCCATCCAGATTGTAAATCATGACCCTCTAGAGTTAATAGCCTTCTGTCTTTTAACTTTATCCAATCCCGCACCCAGGTGAGTATTGCAGCTTGGTAGTACAGCTCCCAGTCAGGTAGTCCAAATCCCCCTCTCTCTTTGGCTTCTTGTAGTAGTTTTAATTTAATTCTAGGTTTCTTCCCCTGCCAAATAAATTTCAATATTATTTTATTCTAATTTACAAAATATTTTTTCTCTAATTTTATATGGACATTCTGAAATAAAAAGTAATTTAGGTAAAATGTTCATCTTTACTGCTGCAATTGTCCCCATGAAGGAGAGTTGCAAATTTTTCCATCTTTCTAAGTCTTTCTTTATCTGATTGTTTAAATTAACATAGTTATCTTCTTTAATTGTAATACACCTTGCTGTTAGCTGTACTCCCAAGTATTTAAGTTTCTTCACTATTTGGATATTTACTTTCTCCACCAGGTCATTTTTCTGTGTACTAGACATATTTTTAACTATCATTTTTGTTTTATCTTTGTTGATTTTCAGTCCAGCTACCTCTCCATATTCTTCTAATATTTCCACAAGTCTTGTACCCGAATGTAGCGGTTACTCTAAGATAAATACGAGGTCATCCGCAAATGCTTGCAGTTTTTTTTGTTTTTTGTTTTAACAAATATTTTATTGAGTTTTATAAGGGTAACAAGGGAATAAGGTCAACAAAGATAAAACAAAGGGAGACATACAAAAGGGGTAAACCAAAGGAAAGGGGTAAACACAAAAGTGGGATTAATCCCACAAAATAACATCGCTTTAGCAAGTAAACCTATCCGGGTATACATATTAAATCTTAATAATTACTCTACTATTAAACAGCTTTCAATATAGTCATGTAAATAACAAGTTAGTCAATATATCTCATTCATTTTACTAATTAACAATGCTTAATACTAATTAGTTGTAATAACTTTAAATTAGTAATATATTACTTATTGGTTATAATTTACTATATTATTAAAATCACAAATACGAAAAAAAGAAGACAAGTTCATACAAATAATCATAAAATGTAAATACAAATTATCAATTATCTCTTTAAGTTTCATAACCTTTTCTCATTCTATCGTGTTGCTAACCATTGATAAAATTTTCCCATGTTTTAAAATAAATTGTGTCTTCTTGCAGTTTGTAGGTTTCTTTCTTAATATTTAAGCCTCTAATTTGGCTTTCCTTTGGAATCATTCTAGTCAGTACTTCGAGAGTTAGTATAAACATTAACCCTTGTCTTGTACCTTTCCTAATTTGGAAGCTTTGTGTCGCTTCTCCATTAATTATAACTCTCGCCTCTTGTTTATCATATATAGCTCTGAACGTGTTTATAAAATTTCTGCCAAAGTCCATATAGCCTAACTGCCTCAACATAAAATTCCAATTTACATTGTCAAAGGCTTTTTGTGCATCCAAAAACATCAGAGCTGCTTGTTTTTCACTTTGGATCTCGTAGTATTCAAAATCGTCCCCATGTTGTTTCGAATTTGCCTTCATGGTAGGAAACCATTTTGATCTACGTGTATAAAATCATTTTGCTACCTGAGATTGACTATCATCATTCCACTCTGGTTTGCCAACGTCGTCAGGGTGGAATGCCGGAGGTTCGGAGATTGGCTTATGGGACCAGCTGTTTTTGCGCTCTGTTCATGGATGGAGCAGTCGCGGTCCTGGAGGGGATCCAGAGAGGCCACTTTGCGGCTTCGAGAGAAGGACGGCTGTTTGGCTGGAACCCAGGTTCGGCGGCTCTTCTGCTCCCAGAATGTGGCCATTCCAGAGTACCAGCTAAAAGAACTGAACTTGATAGTAAATAAG
>NW_015387080.1:0-3445 GCF_001527695.2 Protobothrops mucrosquamatus
TTTTTTTTTTTTTTTTAAAAAAACAACCATTTATTTTCTGACAGCTAGGCAAGGCCGGGAAACAGACACAGCAGTAATTCCAGGAAAGCCTTTTATTGTTGTAGGGTAGAATAAAGGTAGTTTACTAAAAGCCTGGCAGAATTTCTGTCTACTCCATCTTTGGTATAATCAAGGCAGGGTTATGTTGAGGTTCTTTTTTGCAATTTTCTTTCTCAGGATTGAAGAATATCTTCTGAATCTTCCCTCAACAGTTTGCCCATTCTTTCCCATTCTCAAAGCCAGGCCTGCATTCTTTCCCAATTTCCAGGCATTATCCCTGGAACAGATGCTAAGTTAATTAGCTCATAGTGTTTTCTATTACCCCTTAATTCCTTTTAAAAATTGGGGTCAGATTGGTTATTTTTCCATCTTCAGGAACCAATGCTCAAGATGTTCAAGGGAATTACATACTTCTGTTAAAAATAGCACCAGTGTCGTATTTTTATATAAATATAATTTTTATTAAAGAATTTTAAGAGAACAAAAGCAACGCAAAGTTTGAAAAAAGTAAAGAAACTACAGAAAAGTCATAAATAAGTGGGAGAAGTGGTACAAAAAGGAAAGAGAAAAGAAAAATTCTTTTTTTTTAACATTCTTTTCAATAAGGTTCACATGAGGCCAATGCTTGATTACGTTCTGTTAAAATGCTGTTGAGATTAAATGGAGTAATGTGGGAATTCAGCTTGTCCGCTAGACTCCCGTCTCTTCTGCTTTTGTGAAATTGTTTGCTATTTATCGTGGCAACGGGATGCAGAACATTCAGAGAAGCCATTGCTCAACAAATTAGTGATTAGCTTCAAAGTGATGTCCAACCACTAAATCTAACAGCTTTCCATGTATGGACTGAATTCATAGAACCAAACCAAACCAAACAAAAAGTAGGGGGAAAATGCCAACCAAACGTAGTGTCAACACTGCAAATACTGTATATTCTTGCTTTGACAATATGCAGAACTGTCTGGTATTTTTATAGTTAAATCAGGCAACAGTGAAAGCCGGGAAAAAGAAACCGGAAGTAAATCACGTCTTCCAAGTTAATTGGAAGATGTGAACCATGACCCCAAAATAAGGGAGGGAAAAAATGCTTAGTATGTATGTGTAACGGAAAAGGATCAGATCTAAGCATTCCACCATGCCGTACTGACGTCTCTGTAACCTTAATAAATGCTTTTAGGAAAAAATATGCCTGAAAGTCCTTTTAAGTGTTTTGTTAATCAGACACATGACACGTAGCTTTGAAAAGTACCAACTAGTGTTTTGATGAAACCTCAGTGCATCCACAGAAATGTCTAAGCGATGTTCTCCAGGAGTGCTGGGGGGTGGGTGGGTTGTCACCTGACATACTTGACCTGAGATTAGATTGATTCAAAAAGTTGTCAAGAAGCCCAGATTCAGTGCATAGAGTGGAACGATGAAAGACTCTCACCCAAATCTGTAAAAGTAGTCCTCGAGTTATGACTGGTTGCTTAGCAACCATTCAAAATTCCAACAGACCTACAACAGACCACTGGGTGACTTTGGGCGAGTTCTCAGCTCTCAGTCTAATCTATTTCATACAATACTGACTTTGGGGGGGGAAAAAGGAAAAACAGTGCCATGTATGCTTGCCTGGAGGTCCTGGAAAAAAAAAAAGGTAAGGATGTAAACTGAACAACTGAATTAATAAATAATTAAAAAGTTGGTCCTGTCAGACAAGAATATTCATTTTATTTCATAAACTTATTCTGAATTATTGATTATGCCATCTGATCTTTTAATCCAGACTGAAACCCATAACAAGCTAGGACAGGGGTAGGCAACCTTGGCTCTTTTATGACTCCCGGAATTCCTGAGCCAGCCATGTTGAAATCCATGAGTCATAAAAGAGCCAAGGTTGCCTACCCCTGAGCTAGGAAAACCAAAAGAAAAAAAGTCTTGTTGAACCTTAAAGATTGAGAAACAAACCTACATACAGTGTGTCCAATTGACTGGGTCAGAGTTTGGTTCCAGCTAAGAAAGTATAAGTTGTATCCCAGCCACAAATAAATTTAATTGACAGGGAATTAGTTAAAGGGTATCCTGTAGTCTTTCCAAAGCAAGTTTTCAGTTGGCATTCCAGAAATATCTACTTGGGAGAATTCGTGTTAGTTGCTATCCACGTGCAAATTCTAGTGCAGCTCCTTTCAATTATTCAGTGAACATCAAGATATCTACAGAACAGACACATATTTCTTTAGAAACACCTAAAACCAGAAATCTATGCACTATTTATTCCACAATAGTCCCATCAGTATCCTTGGCACTGCTCCTTTGTTCAACTAAATGATTTTCAGTTCAGTTCAATTTCAAGTCTTCCATGAATACTTACTTGCTTGCAAATATTGAGTCTGAAAGAAATTTAAATGCCACTTAATAGCTTAAATGAAAATGATAGGAAAAAATAATCTGGAATAATGTTACTGACAAATTTTATTGGATATCCAGAAAATTATCTCACTGGCAATTATTTTAGGAATGATCTTTATTGCACATTTTTTTTTCATTCTAGCAGCAAAGGAAACAAAAAAGGAGAATGATTCTCTATGTTTATTCAAATATTTATTTTTTTCGGACGATCATCTCTTGATACAGAGTATTATCGTGGGAGTTCTTTAGAAAATACAAAGAAAGCAGTAAACTTAAAATATTTTTACTGAATACCTTGCATAAAAATGGAAAGGAAGTCAACTAATAATGGAAATAGAGGTGGCCCATTGTTAAAAACCATATTAGATCAACATTTATCATTTTTATAACATAGAACATAGAATCACAGAGTTGGAAGGACCTCATAAATTTTCTAGTTCAACCTCTGCTCAAGGCAGGAGATCCTATATTATCCTAGTCAAATGTTTGTCCAATCTACTTTTGAAAACCTCCAGTGAGGTCTCCAGCTGGGGGAGACAAGCTGTTCCTTTGACTAATTATTCTCCACTGCCAGAAAATTTCTCCTTGTTTCTAGATTGGATCTCTCTTTAACAAGCTTCCATTCATTACTTCTTGTCCTGTCTTCTGGTGCTTTGGAGAATATTCCCTCATCTCTGTGACTGCCCCTCAAGTACTGGAAGAAAGTTAAAATTTTCTATAGTAGGGGAGCCATGATGACCCAGGCATGAACTAAGGGTATGAAGACAGCAAGGGTCAGACTCGAGAGAAAGCTGGTATGTTTAAAAATGTTGTAATCTCTAAAAAAAAAAAAATAGGCAAACAGCTAGACATCTATTAGAAAGCAACTCCTGTAAGAAAACAATTTTCAGGAAATGTGGCTGATTCATTTGAAGGACTGAAATAATATATTTGGTCCTGATAATAAAAGGAACCAAAATTGAAGAAGTAGTTAGACTTTCATCTTGAGGAGACATTTCAATCTTCTGTATAACCTTTACTA